>NW_008336076.1:955605-975318 GCF_000622305.1 Nannospalax galili | reverse complement strand
ATATATATATCTCAAACGCTATGCTTAATTTTATCAAAAATCACATCAGGAATGGCCAGAGATTTTTAACTAGAAATGGAGCCTGGGGTTATGTGTCTAGGCCTAGTGGGCATACACATTCAAGGAAAGTAAAATCCAAGAAAAAAGGTGTTGGAGCACATACTAAAGATTTGGCAAGAGGGTTTCACACTTGAGAATACATCAGAGTCACTTGCCTCATAAGAGAGAGTGCTGGGCCTTACTTCTCAGGTATTTCTGACTTTGTAGATCTGTGCTGGAAACAGAAAATTTGCATTTCTAACCATCTCCCTCCCAGGCTACTACTGCTACTGATCCAGGTAGTGTACTTTGTGGAGTACTGAATCAGACCGTGGAGACGTAGCCTAGTCAGCTCAAGGGATCTGAGCAAGCTGCTTACTCTGATCTGCACAGAAAGAAGATGGTTTATAGAGATTTCTGAGAGAGTTGTGAGATCATGTGACTGAGTGGGACTCCAAATAGTTTTAAGGGACTTGCTTCCTCTTGAGTTACTGAACTTATAGCTGTAGTCTAGAAGCCAAAGGAATGAGAAGGGTTTCAGGAACTGAGATCAGAGTTAAAATCAACTGTTGTAAATGAGGTGGAAGACAATACATGGACTCAACTTGCAAAACTTCCAGCTAAGCTGAGTTAATTTCTCAAAGGTCATGCTGATATGTTTAAGCCAATTTATAGAAGTTTATTCCCTAACGTTGGTATCTTTTAGCTGATTATGTGCATGTGTCAAGGTGCAATAGACATGGTAGAGGAAGGGCAGCCCAGAGAGGGAAAGCTCATTCAAGCAAAGGAAATGACTTAGAAGGAGCCACGCCCAGTGGCTGCTCCCTATGCATCCCACTCTTAAATGCAATCAATACTCAGCAAAATAGTCATAAATTAATTCGTGGAAAAGTAGCAACCAGTTCAACCAGCAGGCAGCATGGGGACCAAGTTCACCTGTGGCAATATTAAAACGGAAACAACCTGAAATTCAAATCACATCTCATATTCTTCATTACACTGTACTAACTGGGTTTCCTGAATTTGAAAAAAATAATTTAAATGTAAAGTTTTCGCATACTATTTTCAGTGTTTCTTCCAGATGAAATTTGCATAACATAATAATAGTAATGACTTCAGACTTTGGGGGACATTGCCATTCGCTTTATTTACAGACTTTCATGGACTCAAGTGGATTTTCTTATTTTTCCTTCACAAAAGACTAATGGTACTGCATTCAACAGAACCATTTAGTAAAAAAAAAACTAGGAAAATATAGAAATGTTTGGGTAACTGAAGAGTCAAAGACTCCTGTTTATTTTCGTTCCATTTTTGCTAATTGGAAAAAGAAAAAACTACTTTGTGATGCTTGCAAGGGAAGCTATAGTTCAACTCGTGTATTAAAGTCCTGTAAAAAAATTACTCCGGAGACTTTGCCTGCACGCGGCGGTCAGATATTTCAGTGCCTGGTTGCTCCTTCCTGTTGCAGGTACATGTGACAGCGCTGCAGCTATGAGTGGAATTTTAAAGAGGAAGTTTGAAGACGTTGATGGCTCCTCGCCCTGCTCCTCTGTCCGGGAATCGGATGATGAAGTTTCCAGCAGCGAAAGCGCTGACAGCGGAGACAGTGTCAATCCATCCACCTCTAATCACTTCACCCGTGAGTACTAGAGCCACACCTGGGGTTTACTGTGAGGCTCGAGAGAAAAGAATCTTTTTTTTTGAATTTTTACCTTCATGGCTGTATATGCCCTTGCATTTTTCTAATGGGTGAAATGGATTAACTAAAAGTGAAATCTTTTTGAGGCACCTCAGTGGATTCCTTTATTTACATAGACTTGGCAGTGCATTATTTGGTCATGTTAGTTCACTGATGCAACCAAAGTAGTTATTTTATTCCTGCTGTCTTCGAGCACACAGGGCACTGGGAATAGACAAGAAATGTCTAATAAACTGAGATTAGAACAAAATGCATCTTCCCATAGCTGAAATGATGTCCTGGGAGAAAATGAAAGGGGTATCTAAGAATGGAGGTCTCAGCCACGATGAGAAAGAGGTCAGGCAGCTATGCATGGAGAGAGAGTGAAAGCCACTGACAGTCCTCAGTGCAGGCATGGCCTCTGTGAAGCCTTTTCTTCTCTCTTCCCATGGGTAATATTCAAAGTCCACAAAAGGAAAAAAAGGGAAGGTATGTTCTATCTTTGATTCCTTTCTCTGCCTCCCTGTAATGTTACCCATTCCTACTAGACAAGGTAAGGTGAAGTTTAAAGGACTGCTTGGAAAACTCTGAAGGTAGTGCTACCTAAGCCCAAGAAACTGGCTTGGAGTAGCCATGTAACCTTGGAATTTCTGCTCCTACAACATGAAGATTTTAACATGTCACAATATCATGGAAGATAGCTGGTCTTGGATTTTTTTTTATGATTACATTTATTTATTTTGTGTTGTGATGAGGCAGTGTGCACATGTGGTATGGAGATCAGAGGACAGCATGTGGAAGTGAGTTCTTTCCTTCCACCATGTGGGTTCTGGGGAACAAACTCTGGTCACTCTGCTTGGCAGCACTGAACCATCTTACCAGCCCCGTTTGTTTTTTATAGTTAGCTGATTTGATTAGTATATGAATCTCTAAGAGTACATTATTTTGGAAATATGACAACCTTCAAAAATCTCCAATGATTCAAACTATAAAAGAGATAATAAAGAACTCAATAACTGTTGAACATGAGGTGCATATACCAAAGTCAATGGCACTCCTTTAAGCAGTCATAATTAATTAAAAAATACATCGAAAGGACAATCACAACTGTTACAGCAGAAAAATCACAAACTACTTGGGGAAAAAGCTACTGAGATCTGCATAGTGACCTTTTACATGATGTGTTTGTATCACAATGTTATGAAATGAACTCGTGCTTTTGATTCAAATGATGGTTACTGACCATTGAGGCTTTAACAGTACTCATGATAATGACATCATCTCAATCAGGCACAGCCAGTGAGATAATACACATGAAAGAACATTGCAGAAGGTCAGTACAAGTCACATACTGTACCACAGATTATGGTATTACCTAACCCTTACTAGATGTTTGCTAGACTTCATTGGTAACAGGGACTCAGAAAGCCTAAGGACTTCACCTTTGATATGTATATGTGCCTCAGGCCAGTCTTAGTCTTTCCCATGATCTCATTCTGTTCCTTCATTATACAATATTGCAAATACAATCTTTAAAAATATTATTTTTAAAATTGTTAATCATGGGTGTGTGTGTATGTGAGTGCAGGTATCTATAGAGACCAGAAATGGGTGCTGAATCATCTGGAACTGGAGTTACAGATAGTTGTGAGCTGACTGACTTGGGTGCTTGTAATAGAACTTTTGTCCTCTATAGGAGCAGAAAGTACATTTAACCACTGAGCCATCTCTCTAGCCCTTTGAAATATTACTGATTGAAAATTATAAAAAAACTTAATAAACGTAAATTATA
This sequence comes from Nannospalax galili, assembly GCF_000622305.1. NCBI lineage: Eukaryota > Metazoa > Chordata > Mammalia > Rodentia > Spalacidae > Nannospalax > Nannospalax galili. The sequence goes on along the minus strand of NW_008336076.1, from coordinate 971,809 downwards.
TTTGTGCATATAAAGATAGATGACGTTATGTATGTCTTCTGAGTTAATATATAAGTGAGCATTCAAGCCCAGCCAACATAATGTTGAGAACATGACATAAATGTTGAAAACACATTCCAGATATCACAAATTGTTATTCAAAACAATATAATTGACCCCCCTCCATGGTGCTTTATCTAGGAAAGTACAAAAAACCCTGGCCTCTTACATACAAGAATTTAATTAGCTGGGCGTGGTGGCACATGCCTTTAGTCCCAGCACTTGGCAGGCAGAGGCAGAGGCAGGTGGATCTCTGTGAGTTCAAGGCCAGTCTGGTCTACATAGTGAGTTCCAGGTTTTTAAAAAAAAAAAAAAAAAAAAAAAAAAAAAAAAGAGGATTTAATTAAAAGATATGAGCATTATTGAATGAGAAAGGGAAAAATTCTTATTAAATGGTTTTATAATTCAAAATTTTGAAAATGAAGTATTTATTTGGTTGGTTTTGGTTTTGTTGTTTTTATTTGGTTTCGTTTGGTTTTGTAAAGATATGCTCTCACTTATTTAACACTGACTAGCCTGGAACTTTCTGTGTAGACCAGACTGGCCTCCAGCTTCCAGAGATCTGCCTCCTAAGTGCAGAGATTAGAGATGTGCACCATCACGCCAGCCCTTCTAAGTAATTTTGACTCTTGTGGCCTGATAAAATGCATTCCATATAGATTAAATACAAATTTTTTAAAATCATGAAGATTTTTCATTTTTGTAAGGCAGAAGGTAGATTATTGTATGAGCTTTGAGGTGGTAGGAAAGAATAATATTAGAAAACATTTAACTTTAAACACACAAAAATATCAAACTTATTTGCTACAAAAAATCAAAGCAAAAAAGAAGCAGTTTATTTTGGAAAACTGTATTTAGTAAAGGATTAGATTATTTTCTAAATAGTACATAGAAACACATGTAATTTTTCTTTTCCAAGTATCCCTGGCTGGCCTCTAACCTGAAACCATTTGAACTCATCATTTATGATTGACTTTTAGAGTTAAGGGAATATCTCAGCTAGTTTGCTAAGACACCGTTTTAACTTTGTACCAAACAGAGTCTAGCAGATTCTGTTTTTGGTTTTGTTCTGTTTTTAGATTTGATTTTATTATCATTTTATGTATATGTGTATGTGAGAGTATGTACATGTAGAGTGTAGGTGCCTGTAGAGTTCAGAAAAGAGTGTTAGATTCCCTCGAGCTGGTGGTTGTGAACTGCCCAGCATGGATGCTGGGAACCAAACTTGGGTCCTTTGGAAGAGCAGCAAGTGCTTTCAACCATGGAGCTATCCCTCTAGCCCCACAAATTCTAGTTTTTAAAGACAATTCAATAAATGACTTACTAGCAGTGCCCTTTCCAGCCAATAGTCTCCTTTCTCTCTGTATTCACCCTGTGGAGAAAAAGATAAAGTAGGAGAATAAAAAGAATCAAATGACAAAAGTTCTTTGTAGAATATTTTCTGTATAAAAGATCTCAGCATTTTGACCTGCATGAGTGTGGTGGTTAAAATGTTTCTCTTTTTTAAAAAACACATTTCAAATTATTCACTGCTTCGGAAATCAATATAAAACATTTTAAAAAATGGTTTTATTATTTCAATTAGATTAGTTATACATTTATTTGCAACATCTTCTTGATGTAACTCTATGATTATAAACCTTCAAAGATATTACGACTAAATCCTATTTCTTTAACTTATTTTTCTACCATCAAAGTGAAAATGATTTCTTGTCTTGAAATAAAGAAAAGTTTTCAGACTAACCAGATTTGTGCAGCAATATGAAAGATTCACACGAGATTTTTGAAAACGTGGTTGCCATTATTTAAGTTTCACTCATCACGGTTCATCTTTCCAATTTCCGAAAGCCTGTGCTCAGAGCTTTCCAGTCACTGACACATTGTACACTACAACATTCCTTGTTTTCACACATATAGAATTTAATAAGATTGCTTGGTACATGTCAGCCGCTGTGGTAGTGGGAATTTCATGCTATTCTAAGCTTCCTGTGAAGATTTTCAATTTGTAGCTCACCACATTATGATAATAACAGCTTCAAAATGCAAATTAGAAAGAATCTGATGGCTTTTTCCTTGAACTTCTAAATTTTGCTAGGCAACCAGCATCCTTACCAGTGATCAACCAAGGTCATAGTTTGTACTTTTCTTGAAATAGAAGCAGCGGATTCCATAGGGCTGTGGAACGCTTTGTTTCACCAAATCCCTCTGGCTCTTTAGCCAATCATTCTGTCAAAAGGAGGCTACGTAGAAACCTGAGGAGTGACTTTTTTCTTCTGCCCTCTGAAGTTTCTTGGCATTTCACACTAGTAACAAGAAGCTGTGTGATGAAACACTGTCCCAAATGGAACATATGATTTCTCCTGCAGCAGTGTTCCAACAAATAAGTGGAGTAGGTATAGGAAGCAAAAATACGAAGTAAGAGAGGCTTCCTAAACTGCATGAGAGTTGGTAGCAATGCCTTTCAATGGTTAGCTTTTCTAATTCACAGCATACTTCCACATTCTTGAGATTTTTAAACATACAATTGTTGTGTGAAGTCATTATATCCATAATAAAAGTAAAAATTAATAACCAGGAATGTATTTATAATTTTCCCAAGAGCTGAATTATGTTGTTCTCCTTCCCCCCTTCCCTTTTCCCATGGCCTACATTTTCTCTGAATTCACGGTGCATAAATACAAGTCAGTTTTCCTTCAGTTATTTTCTCTTACTGATTGCACATTTCATAATGGGATTTGATATCAAGAATCAGTAGAAAACAGATTTCAATGTGAAACTTTCCTGAAAGTGTGGCTGGAACATGTCTGCCATTTTCTCTTCACTAAGCAGTTAAAATACTCTGAAGCCTTAAAGAATGTGATACATACAGGCTCTGTGCTAGGTGCTCTCAGCGACATCAAAGTGATAGACTCCAAACAGCTAATGTGCACTGGAGTGTCAAGTACAGTCATCCAGCCTCGTGATATCATTTTGAGAATATATGCTTACCAAGACAACTGTAGCAATCTACCCATGAATCAAATGATTTTTAAAAAATAGCTCTAGCATTTGGGCAGAAGGTCATCATAGGAGCTTTAGAAGCCTGGGCAGGAAGTAGGATTCTGTGATACTCAGAAACTCCTTTTATGCTCTGTGATAAGGACTCCATAGACAAGAATTCAAGCTAATCACAAGTTAAACAAAGCAGGAAAAGATAGGCAGGATAAAGTCACCCCTGAAATGCTCCTGTTACATGAAGAGATTCCCCTTTAATTTGGAAAAGAACCAATTAAGCAAGGGCTTATGGAACTGGACCAGCAGCCAGCTGCAGACCCTCTCTGGCATCATGAAGATCATGGCCATGTCATGTCCACCTCTGAACCCCAGATATAGAGCAGACAAATCATTAGATTCACAGTTTAATTGTCAGAGATAAGGGAGTTAAAGAGTTGGGATGATTATGAGTAGAGGAAGAGATGAGCTATGAGATACCAGTTATTTAACAAATATAGACTTGAACATGCTGTAAAGACTATTGACTGATGTAATGGATTGCTTTACCTGAGAGGCTGTGGAAGTGATGTATCACTAATCGCTGATCATGCTACTTCCTCTTGTAACTTAGACCCTCTTCAGGATGGATGTTTTTTCCTTTGTCATCCAAACTATAACCATCTAAATTCTCTGCCTGCTACAAGGCTCACATAAAATATTCCTTCACCAAGTCTCACCCCATCCTTCTTCTTTACCACCTACTTGGAATCTACTCTGTTCTACCACCATTCAAAAACACTAGTGACGGCATCCTCTCTTCCTTCCACTTCAGTTTTGAGCAGACTTAGTGATGTTGATAGCCACGGGGTGGTTTGCTAAACAGGTTAGCGTCTTACTTTCTTGTCCTTTTTGTCATGAAGGCTTCTGTTCCATTTGTGAACTTTGTCAGCACTGCATTTAATAACCTGTGTGTGTGGTCTCCTGATTTTATTATTTTTTTTTATTTTTGAGAATTTCATATATTAGTATTGTCTTTGCATTATTTTCATCCCTCCCTGTCCCCCTCCAACTCCTCCAGTGTCCCCTCACTCCCTCTTGATTTCTTGTCCTCTTCTTTGATTATATTGTTACATATACATTCATATATATACTGAGCTCATTTAGTGGTGTTTTTGAGTACCTGTGTTTAGGACTTCCAACCTGGGATTAGATAGCCTCTCAGGGAGCTAGTCCCTGGAGAAAACTGATTCTCCCCCTCTTAGTATCCATTGGTTGACTGTAACTCTTCATCTTGAAGTAGGACCCCATGACATTCCTCACCTTCCACTTGGCATTTCAGCTGGTTATGTCATTATGCAGATCTCATTAGACTACCATAGTATGAAGATTTCATTAATGTAACTTGCCTACCATGTCTAGAATGCATTAACTAGAAGCAAATGTTTTGTCCCTCTGGCTCTTACATTCTTTCCAACCCTTCTTCTGTGATGTTCCTTGAGCTTTAGGTATAAAGGTTGCATTGTAGAAGAGTCATTTACAGCTGGGCACCTCTCTGCATTTGACCAGTTGTAGAACTTTGTAATAATGTTCATCTGTTTCAAAGAGAAGCTCCTTTGATGAGTGGTTAGAGGTACACTTGTCTATAAATATAAGATACATATTTAGATTATAGTAAGAAATTACATTGGTCTAGGAAGTGACAGAAGTAGGTTTTTCTCTAGGGCCTATAACCTCTCCTGCCATGTGTACTTGGCTGTGTGTACAGTACCACACGAGTTCCCTCCTATTGGCCTTAAGTCCAATTAAATAGCTGTGAAATACCTCTGAGATAAAAGTACCACTACTGCACCAATAGAGATTATTTTCTTGGCCAATTATTGTTGCAGTTCATAGACTTCATAGGGAGATGGGATCATTGACTGTTTTTCTCCCTTGGCAACTTACATAGCATTTTCTGGTACTATAGAGCTAGTCTTCAGGAAAGAAGCTTCCAGATCAGTTTCAGTTCAATTACTCCAAAGTCTGTGTTCAAAGTATACCCTGTCTTCAGCAACAAAGCCTTACCTTCAAATTCTGGGAGGAAGTCAAGGGCTGTGTTGATAGTCTCTACTATTTTAGGAATCTCTTGGACTACCCTAACCAACAACTTGAAGGGAGGCTTCCTTTGCCTGGCATTGTAATTTTTGTTATATAGCCTTCAGCTATGCACATGGGCTCACATTTATATTATATGTGTTTTTTTTTTTTTTTTCATTAGACTATTAACTACGACATTTCCCTTTGGTTTTCCACACCACTTAAACATAATTTATCTTTCTACTCCTCTGTAGCCCTCTGTCTTCTCTCCCTAGTTAAAGTACCCCTCATTTTCCCCTTGATAATACCCGTCTCCTGCTATCCCTCTCTTTTTTGTTTTTTTCTTGTTGTTTTTGTTTGTTTGTTTGTTTGTTTTTGAGACAGTGTCTCCTATAGCCTCAGCTGGCCTGGAACTTGCTATGTAAACCAGAGAGTCCCACCTGCCTCTGCCTCCTGAGTGTGGGGATTAAAGGAGTACCACCACCATACCAGGTTTTCCATAATATTTTAAAAATTTTTGTTTTTTATTTTTATGTGTATGAGTGTTTTGCTTGCATGTATGTAACTACATCACATCCATGCAATGCCCATGGAGGCCAGAAAAGAGCATTGGATCTTATAGAACTGGTGTTAATTATGGTTGTTAGCCACCATGTGGGTGCTGGAAACCTAACCCAGGTCCTCTGCAGGAGCCGTCAGTGATCTTAACCACTGAGCCATCTTTCCAGATCCTCTCCACAGTATTTTTCTAAACTAGAATTTTGCCTCTGAAATATCAAATTCCTATATTCCAAATTCAGTGTTTTAGCCCCTTTTCTTCTACTTCCTTCTTTCCTTTCCTGAGAACTTTTTTTTTTTTTTTTCATGGCTCTTTTCAGTTTATTGCATGAAGGAGTTACACTAGTTCAAGTTAAAAGCAGACCCCAAATGGTTACATTATACAAGCTGTGAGGTTTTTAAACTTGTGACAAGGGACAAAAGGGAAATTCTACTCATTGCAAGAACTTTTAACCTCATTTTCTTAGCTTCCCTACAGTATTACACCCCCCTCCCCCCTTTTTCTCAGTACTGGTGATTGAACCCAGGGCCTTACACATGCTAGGCAAGCACTCCCACTGAGCTGTGTCCCTAGCCCCTGCCACTTGTCTTTGCCAATCGTCCTATGCTTTACCATTGGCTCCATTACTTCAGTGTAATATTTCATTATCTATCATTGCATAGCCTTTTTCCAATGTCAATTTTTTTATTTTAAATGCATGAAAACCTTTAAGATATTTTTGAGAAAATGAAATAAACTATATTTTTCAAAATCAGCTGCTTGTTATTGCATTGTAGCCATCTTCCTGGGTGCCTAGAGTCAATTTCCTTCCTCAAGCCATGGCTCCCTCCACATGCCTCCTACACAGCAGGTCTCCTTGCCTTCTCCTATCTTCAGCTTCCATCGTATTTTTTTCAGTTGTGTATACTTACCTTGGAAAGCATCGCATGTGAAAGGCCTTTTCAAGGAGTAATTGCATGTCCATTGAAGGCAGGAACAAGGTCTTTGTTTGTCCAGTATCTAGTAAACACTTCAATATTTACATAACTGATGAATGCATGGACACTGGGCATGCATTGCCTGACAGTCACTGATGTACTGGCAGGAGCTAGATGTCCAGAAGCAACAGGATATAATCCAGTTTATAAAGAGATTCACAGTCCAGTAACATTTCATTCTAGCATGTTTGCAACACTTACTGTATTCTGTTTTACATCATCACTATTCATGTAAGCACCTCATATTTTCTGGATATTAAAAGAGCTTAACTACTTTTCACTGCTTTGAGTGGTTCTGATTCAACTGTTGTTAAATGCTTGATAAATAATCCTCTGTTTTGTAGTGACTTGGCTTTAGTAGTACAACTAGATCATATAAAGTAAAAATCATTTATTTTAGGGCTGAATAATGGCATGGGAATTAGTAAAATGCATTTGAATTCACAAGTTAACTCAATAACTTATGATTGGATGGGTGTCATTTTGATATCAAGATCCTGGTTTGTCAGTTTTCATATTCAAATACAGGTGATGATGGTGAGCTATGTTTCAGAAAGAATTCTGCTGTAATTATGCATTCCCAGCATGTACCTTCCTGGTTTCGTTTGCTTATATATAGCTTTCCCAGGCACAAGCCTGGCTGCTTAATTGGAGGCCATGCAGCTGTTTATGCAGTAGCTGTATAACATACTTGAGGGATTCTAAGTTGCTGTCACCTTCACCATCTCTTCAATCAGCTGGGGGAAAAATGACATTACTAAGTCAGATCACTAACATATAAATACACTTAATTTAGTTTTCATTTGGCTTGTTTTGCATTCAGGATAGGGACCAAACCTTTAGCTTTGGTAATGGTAGCATTAGATTTCACTTTTTATCTCACTCTACTAAGATTTATTTGGAAAAATGTTTTTTCCTTTTCTATTTCTTCTTTTTTCCAATGCCATAGTCTCTATTAATCCATCTCAAATTTACCCATCTGTATCTCTGTTTATGTGTATTTGTGTTCTGCCACATAGGTCCTCATCTTCCCTCTGTTCTACTAACAAGCCTTCTAGACTCTCTGTCTCTGTCCTCTTCTATGCAAACTTTGCCCTCTACAGAACAACCATTCAGTCACTTCCAACTGGACTCACCCCTGTAGCTTCCATAACCCACAGCAGCACAATCTGACCAACCTATACACTGCACTGCCTTTTCACCTTCTCTTTATCCCCCAACTCCAGCCACACTGATCTCTAATCACTTCTTTGAACAGAATAAACCTTTTTGCACTATAATCTGGCCTGGAGTGCTATTCTCGTAGATAAATCTTTCTATTTCATATTTGACATTCAACATCAGCTTCTTATGTGATCAGCGCATCTGAAGTATACAGGTCCACACTCCTTATCTCATAGACAGAAAGAAAGGTAACAGGGATTTTGGACTTGCTGTCAAGTATTCCAGCAAACATTTAGAAATATATGAAATGACATTGAAGATAAAAGCAATGATGCTATATATTTACTATCCTATTCTCTACATTTTGTATAACAATATTTCTATAATACAGAAAATATTTGTGCAGGTCCGGCTTGCTCTGAAATCCCCCATGAAAGAATAAGGGTTTAAAAATGCCAATTACAACTTTGAAAAAGAGTAAGAAATAGAGGGGTAAATGCTAACCCTAACTGATCTGGACACTTAAAATGTGAAAATAGGTAAAAAGCTGTGGAATTAGCCCACAGCTGTACATGGAACACATGGAGAACTTAGGAACAGAACCACATTTAAATGACAACTTGGTATGTGACAGAGGAAACAGAACAGATGAGTTGGGAAAGAAGTGACTATACCAATAAATGACTTTTAATAAAAGAGATAAAATTTCTACTGTATTTCATATATGAAAATAAATCCTCAATGAGGTAAGGATCTAAATGTAAAAATATCAAAACTGCAAGATTTGTGGGAAAATATAAGAAAATATGTTCATATTAGAGTAAAATACAATGTATGAAAAAATATGAATAAATTAAAACAATTTTGTATTTATATTCAATCAACAAAGTGAAGAGATAGGCAGGCTATGGACTAGAAGGAGCCCTGTACAAGTTATTATGAGTTGAAGAATTCATATGTGAATATGAAAAGAACTATAAAAATAAGAAAAAGCTAGTGCACTGAAAGTAGACACAGAATATGTACATATAATACACAGAAAATGCTAATACAATTATGAGTAAACATTTCCCATATGTTATATCATCAATTTAGCACAGTTTGAAGATCATCAATATGATATATATGCTAGGGGGCCAAGATAGGACCTTCCTCACCCTGGCGTGAGAGTCAAGTGGCTAATCACTTGTGTAATTCAAGCACACAGAACAACACTATGATTTACAGAGTTACAACTCTGCTTAAGAAGAGATGATGCCACACAATACACAGTAAAGAGTAGCAGACCCAGTTGGAGGTGTTTAACTTTGCTTTCTCACATTTACTTGCATTTTAAATGAAAAAGCATGAAGTAAACAGGGCAAAAATTAGTATCAATAAATGTGGTTATTAAGTAAATTTTATTTTCTAGAAATTTGCAACATTTTATAGGTTTAAAACATAATGTTTAGATCCTATTATGTAAATTTAAAGACCTAGTACATACAGTTTTTACATGCATTTTTTGTGAGAGAAAGTTCACAGATCACCCAACCATTCATGGTTCCCTTTATTTTCTCTTTCAGTACTTCCCCTTGTTTATTTTTTAAATTAATTACTTAATAACCACACAGAAGAAGCATTTCATTACAAAAGCATTGACATATTCAATAAAATTTCCAGAGCTAAGATGCATATCTTTCAAAATTGGCTGTAAATTTTTAGGTTTACAGTGGAATTAATACAGTTATACAGTATTGTATTCAGTATAAACACTATAAGACATAAAATTGAATGAGGTTTTAACCTTTAAAAAAGATCTCCATTTCATTTTAAAATATAGTTTCGGGGCTGGAGAGATGGTTCAGCGGTTAAGAGCTCCTGCAGAGGACCTGGGTTCAATTCCCAGCACCCACGTGGCGGCTACGAACCATCCTTAACTCCAGTTCCAGGGGAATGCGAAGCCTTCTTCTGACCTCCGTGACATTGCATGACCTCATTTATATATATATAGTTTCATACAGAAAAACTCATTTTTTTGGTCTTTTTGAAAAACTAATTTTTAATGTAACTAACAGATGTTTCCACGTGAGTCTCTAATCTCTATATATCTGATTATTATTAGCCATAGCCGGTTACTTTCTGAGATCCTTGGCACCTGAGCATGGATAGAAAGTCATCAGGTAGATTTCAATGGTAATGTGTTTCACCTCTACTACTTAACATGAAGCAAATTTTTATGCTTCTTCCTCCAATATAATTCATTTTTAAAAATTTATTGATTTTGTGTGTATTTCATCCAGAACATCCCAAACAATCTTATTCATCTGTATACCTACATCCCAGGTGGCACCCTCCCATGCCCCCACCCCTAACCCCCACTGGAGCCTATATACTCTGTCATCCCTATTACTGTCCACTGTGTTGTTGACACCCCCAGCCATTCCCCAGTGCTTGTCCATCTGCTGACTCTAGTCAGCCTATCTAGAGTTCCTTGTTTTAGGAAGATCACCTCTTCCTCATCTAGTGGCAATCAGTTGCCAATATTCCTTTAGATAAGATTGGGGTCTGCTGTTCATTTTCCCAGTTCTATGCTGGGTTACTGTCTGGGAGTCTTTTGGGCCATGTGGTTCTTGTCTTTGAGTCTATTTATATGATTTATGATGTTTATTGACTTATGTATATTGACTTATGTATATTGAGATGCAGGCATCTCTGGAATAAAGCTCACTTGATCATGGTGGATGATTTTTTTGATGTGTGTCTGAATGCAGTTTGCAAGTATTTTGTTGAGAATTTTTCCATTGATGCTCATTAAAGATATGGGTCCTTAGTTTTCTTTTTTGGTTGTATCTATACCTGGCTTTGGTATTAGCAAATACCAAATATAAGTGGTATTAGAGTGAATACCAAATATAATTCCTTCATAGAAGGAATTTGGAAGTTCTCCCTCCATTTCTGTCTTTTTGAATAAATTAAGTAGTATTGGCTGTAGATCTTATTTAAATGTCAGGTAGAATTTTGCTGTAAATCCATCTGGTCCTGGGCTTTTTTCAGTCGGGAGATTTTTTTATTACTGTTTCAATTTCCTTATCTGTTATAGGTCTGTTTAAGCTGTTGATCTCTTCTTGGTTTATATTTGGTGGTTCTCATGCTTTTAGAAACCCGTCCATTTCTTTTAGGTTTTCAAATTTAGTAGCATATAGGTTTTTAAAGTACTCCCTTATAATATTCTGGATCTTTTTGGTGTCTGTTATTATATTTCCCCTTTCATCTCTAATTTTGTGGATGAAGGTGCTCTTTCTTTCTTTTGGTTAACTAGGCTAAGGGTCTGTCAATCTTATTTATCTTTTCAAAGAACCAGCTCTTGGATTAATTGATTCCTTATATTGTTTTCTTTGTTTCTATTTCACTACTTTCTGCTCTGCTTTTTGTTATTTCTTCTTGTCTGCTGGGTTTGGGTTTTGGTTTGTTGCTTTTCATGTGTCTTGAATTGCAGTGTTAAGTCATTTATTTGTGTTCTTTCTGATTTTTTAATGAAGGCACTTAGAGCTAAAACTTTCCTCTAAGGCCTGCTTTCAACATGTCCCAGAGGTTTTGTTGTGTCATATTGTCCATTTCATTTAGTTATAGGAATACTTTTATTTCTTTCTTAATTTCTCTTTTGACCCATTCATCATTCAGGAGTGTGTTGTTTAATCTCCATGTGTTCATATTGTTACTAGGGTTTCTTCTGGTGTTGATTTTAAGCTTTGTTGCACTGTGGTCTGATAGAATGCATGGACTTATTTCAGTCTTTTTGTTTTTGTTGATGCTTATTTTGTGCTCCAGTATATGATCCATTTGGGAGAAAGTTCCATGGGGCGCTGAATGGAAAGATATTCTTTGGTGCTTGGGTGGAATATTTGGTAGATGTCTGTTAGTTCTATTTTATGTATGGTATTGTTTAATTCAGATGTCTCTCTGTTATTTCTTTGTCCTGTTGATCTATCTAATGGAGACAATGGGTTATTGAAGTCCCTTACCATTAATGAGTTGGGATTAATCTGGGTCTTAAAGTCCAATAGTACTCTTTTTAGGAAGTTGGGTGAACCAGAGTTTGGTGACCATATGTTATTGATTGTAATATCTTCTTGGTCAATTGTTCCTTTGATCCGAATGGAGTGGCCCTCTTAATCTCTTTTGATTAGTTTTAGTTTGAAATCTATTTTGTCACATATTAGAATTGCAATGCCTGCTTTTTTATCTTAGTACCATTTGCTTTGTATATTTTTTTCCATCTGTTCACCTTAAGGTAGTGCCTGTCCTTGAAAGTGAGATGAGTTTCTTGCAGACAACAAAAAGATGGGTTTTGTTTCTTAATCCATTCAAGTAGTCTGTGTCTTTTGATTGTGGAGTTCAGTCCGTTGATATTTAAAGTTATTAATGAAAGATGTGTATTGATTCCTGTTGTCTTTATTTCTGTTCACATTCTTGATGTAGGTGTGCCTTTCCATAGTTATACCTTCATTAAGTTTCTTTCTGTAACCCTTTGGGTATAGTCATTCCTTTCTTCAGCTCTTTGCTTCAAGAACTCCCTGAAGGGCTGGTTTTGTGGATGTGAATTCTTTCAACCTATTTATCTCATGAAAGATTTTTCTTTCCCCTTCAACTATGGTAGACATTTTGGCTGGGTAAAGCAACTTGGGTTGGCATCTGTGGTCATTTAGAACTGGGAATACTTTGGTCCAGGCTCTTCTGGCTTTCATAGTTTGCACTGAAAAGTCAGCTGTAACCCTCGTGGGTTTTCTTTTATATGTGACTTGTTGTTTTTCTTTTGCAGCTTTCAGTATTGTCTCTTTGTTCTGACCATGTAATGTTTTTACTATGATGTGCCGTGGAGAGTTTCTTTTATGATCCTGTCTATTTGGTGTTATATATGCCTCTTGTATTTGTATGGGCATGTCTTTTTTTTAATTTGGGGAAATTTTCTTCTACAATCTTGTTGAAGATCTGTTCCATACCATTATCTTGAGATTCTTCTCCTTCCTGTATGCCTATGATTCATAAGTTTTAGTTTTTTTAAGATGTCACACAATTCTTGCATTTTCTTAAATTCCATTCTTGTGTTTTCCTAAATTTTTCACAATCTTTGCTTGAATGGTCTAATTCATTCTGTTTGTCTTCCAGTCTTGATGTTCTGTTTTCCATTTCATTCATCCTATTGCTGAGACTTTCTCTTGTTGTTTCTAATTGGCTTACTGAGTGTTTCACTTCCTTCTTCATTTCAGCCTGAGTATTCTTCAATATTTCTAACTCTTTTCTGAATTCATTCAGAAGTTTATCCCTATCTTCTTTCAGTTCTTTGATTTCTTGTTTGTGTGTTCCTAAAATTCACTGAATTCTTTTATCATGTTTGTAATTGTGCTTTTGAATTCCATGTCCTGTGTTATCTGTAGGAGTTCTCACTGAACTCCTTTACAGGACTGTTGGTATGTGGTGGGGGTATATTATTTGGGTTTTTCATGTTGTTATTTGTTCGTTGTGACTTTGACATGTGGTTTTCTTTTATAGTTTTCTATTCTTGTGTGAGACTGAAGCTTTCCTTTGTTGAGTTTAGGTGTGCTTCTTTTTGTAAACTTTATTTGCCTTTGTGGTTTACTTGTTGGGTATGAAAAGCTAGTTGGTCTAGGCTTCTCTTTTGATTTTATACTGGAGGGGCCAAATTGTCTTCCTCTTGCTTCTCAGGAGTTTCCACAGAGGCCCAAGTTGGATGATGATCAGATACTCTCAGGCTTTCTCCTAAGGTCGGGATCCCTCCAGGAAAGATGCTGGCCTCAGGAATTTAGGGGCTGGGCTGGCCTGGGAGCAGGGACCAGGAATGATGCTGGCCCCAGGAAGCTGGTGATGCCGCCCAGTGTTGCAAAGGGAGGTGGGGGTGGGAAGAGGCCCTGAGGGCTCCTGGGGACTACAGGAAGGAATTGGGTTCCTCTGGTTGCAAAGGATTAGGAAGCAGTAGGGATTCTGGGCCAAGAAGTCAGTGAATGGATCTGGGGTGCCAAGACAAGAAATGGGCCAGTGCCCAGGCTAGGAGGAGAGATGGGGTGGGGGAGCTGGGAGGGTGAATGAGGCTGGGGGACTGAAGGAGCAGTGGGTGCCTCTGAATTTACCCAGGAAAGATGCTGCCCCAGGAAGCACCCCCTTTTTTATTCTTCTTGGTATGTAATATAGTACACAGGATTTTATACTCTATTGGGTACTTTGGGTTTTTGTTTTCTTTACACTTGTACTGCTATAGTGGGATGTGGGAAAGAAACCTATATGTAGCCCAATGATAGACTCTTCCATGCCAAACTTTTAATTTGTCAAAACTAAAATTTTACTAATTCGTTTAGCTGCTTTCTCTTCACAGAGATAATAAAGTTGTATTTTCAAACATTCTAGTGAAATCACTTCACATGTGTTCTTCACATGTGTCTTCTTATCACACAAAGTTCTAAAATTTCAGAAGCCTAATCTACCTCCAGTGTTAGACTTTTGTCCCCTCAGACATTTATAAAAATCACCAATGGGCATTGCTACAGTTCTTATAAATATACTGTACTCTGTCGTATCTGTGGTAAGTACCATGCAGTCTGGTTTTGCCTCTCCGTGTAGTAAGGCAGAATACTGTTTAGATCGTGATCCAAAAACTAGTAGTCTTTTGTTTGAGAGCTGTTGTGAAGAAGACGCATAGTTTTACTATGATTTTTTTCCCCTAGAGTGTTGCGGTCCTCAGGCCAGCTGTGAAGACCCTAACCTGGATCGGGTCCCCTGCCAATTAGGGGGGTGGGTAAGAGGCGCGGAGTCACAACACACAGACCCGGGAGTTGGGTAGAAGCAAGCACTAGGCGAGGTGCTGCAGGCTCGTTTAATGTAGGAGGGGGCACACCTTATATCTCCCTTTTCTCTGCCCCCAAGTCCCTTTAGTCAGCATATCGTTTTCTGATTGGTCCACGCCATGCAGTCTGTCAGCAGTCACTGGGCTCTTGAGCAGGGTACAGAAGCGTGGGCTCCTTATGAGGCTATTTGCAGACCAAGAAGTGAAGTGAATTCTTGCTAAATCCCAGGGCTTTGGGTCGTGCCATCTTTGGAGTCCTCCTGCTACATTTCCACCCTTTTTCTTTAAAAATGACTGTCCAGCAAGAGCCTGTAGGCAGCTCTGCTTCGGGATGACCCCAGGATCATGGACTGTGCCTGTCTTAGGTTGTTCTATTTGGGCATGAACCTTACCCGTCATTGGAGCATGGACATACACATCCATGTCCTGGCTTAGGTTGATTCAGCCCAACAGGATCTTACCTGTCATTGGCTTCCAGCCTCCAAGGGGTATCATTC
Organism: Nannospalax galili; assembly: GCF_000622305.1. NCBI lineage: Eukaryota > Metazoa > Chordata > Mammalia > Rodentia > Spalacidae > Nannospalax > Nannospalax galili. The sequence continues at coordinate 956,686 of NW_008336076.1, read as the reverse complement.
CAGGGGATCAATCGAGGTGGGGAATTATCTGTAGGAGGCCTTGTACATTTGTGCAAGCCAAGTCTGTCGGGCTGCATAGGGCAGGTTGAAATCATGTTCATTTATTGCTCTGAGGGCCTGATACACTGAGTGATTGAATTTTCTCTGACTGCAGGAATGAAGAACAAGGCTTTTAAGAAGCAGAAAGAGAAGATGTTTGCATTGAGAGATGGGTAGGTCGGGTAGAAGGCAGTGCAGACTGCGAGGAGAAAGGTGAAATTGTTGGTGTAAGGCTCTGGCTTGTTCTAGTAGAGGAACAGACATAATAAGTTTATCTACTTTGTCATTTCCCTTTGCCAAGATCCCAGGGAGCTTGGTGTGTGATCTTATGTGGGAGATGTGCCAGGGCCATTGTCTGTTATCTAAGATAATCTGGAAAGCTCTCATCTTTCTAGTGATGGGATCCTTGTGGCCTTTTACCCAATCAAAGGGAAGACATCTGAGGGCCTGAACCGCATACTGGCTGTCTGAGAATATATTGAGTGGCTCAGTCTGGCAGACTTGGACGATTTTAACAAGGCCAGGAGCTCCCTCAACTGGACAGAGCTGGGATTGGCTTGTATGTAACAGGTGACATCCTTTCCCATGTGCTGAATGACAGTGCCATAACGGGACTTATTGGCATCTGAGAAGGCTAACGTGGCTAAAGGTAGGGGGTTTTTGCAGGGGGAAGTGTGTGGCTGAGTGGTGATTTCCAAACAGGCCAGGCTGTCCAGTCATTTGTCTGGGGGTGCATGGTTATCCAACTCCCCTGTGAACCCGGACATCAAGTTGGAAAGCCAGAGAGTCTGCCCATAATGTTTGGGAATGCTTAAGAGGAAAGGGCACTATAATTTTGTCAGGTTCCTTCCTGAATATGCACCTGTAGGTTTGTCGGGCCTTAATTGCTAACTTGAAGGCAATATCATACTTAGAGCTAAGCCTAGTTAGGTCTGAGGTAGCCAGGTGGATCCACACCAGGGGGTCTTGCTGCCATAGCACCCCCAAGACACCATTTTTAATCCAGAGGATTAAGGCCAGTAATGGCTCTGCTGGGTCATGA
>NW_008336076.1:944896-955463 GCF_000622305.1 Nannospalax galili | reverse complement strand
TTGTTTGAGCCAGTTTATAGTCCCACAGAGTTCTTGGAGCTCCGTCAAGGTATATACAGTTTTTTAAAAGATGGAAGGGTTAAGCAGTTTAATTATAGTACCTATATGGTAGCCAAGGAATGTGAAAGGTTGGATGTATTGTAACTTGTGCAATGTGGAGACCTAGACATTCTAAATCAGCAAGCAGACTGGGTATTGCAGCCTGTAAAGTATTGTGAGATTTGTGTGCTAGCAGTATGTCATCCATATAGTGGATGACAATTAGGTCCTTGGGGATGTTGGTTAAGGCCTTATTAACATATAATTGACAGATTGTGGGGCTATTTTTCATACCCTGTGTAGTACCTTCCATTGGTATCTCTTGGCTGTTCTTTGAAAGTTGGGCTCCCATACTGTGAAGGCAAAGTGAGGTCTATCTTGTTCTGCTAGGGGGATTTGGAAGAAACAATCTTGGATATCAAGTACTATGATATGATGGGATCGGGGGGATAGCTGTAGGGTGTGGTAAGCCCACTTGTAGCGAGCCTATCTTTTCCATCTGGGCATTGACTGCTCTAAGATCTTGGAGGAGCCTGTATTTCCCCGATTTCTTTTTAATAACAAATACTGGGGTATTATGTTTAACGAGAGAGGGCTTGATGTGGCCAAACCTCAATTGTTCAGCTACCAAAATTTTGAGGGCAGATAATTTAGGTTCTATTATAGGCCACTGGTCCACCCAAATGGCATCATTAGAGAGCCAGGTGATGGGGATCGGCTCGGGGGCCAAGATTGGAGTCGATCCCGGGTGGGCAGTGGCCATTAGGATTGGGGGTGTTGGGCAAGATATTTTCCTTTCCCTGATAGTCCCAAGTTATTGTGGAGCATATATCATCATAAAAGGCACAGTCATCTGTGGTAAGGACAGCACCCATGTCCTCTAGGACGTCTCAACCCCACAAGTTACAGGGAACGCCCGCTACTATGGGGATAACTGTGCCCTGGTTCCCATCCAAGCCCTTCCAATATACTGGACGTGTGACCAGCTTGGTACCTTGTGTGCCCCCAACTCCTTTTATTGGCAGGCCTGGCCGGTATTTCCAATGAGGGAATTTAAGGGATTCAGTTTCTGATATAATGGTGACATCAGCCCCTGTGTCTACTAGGCCCTTTATGTCAGTTCCATCTAGGAACAGGGTCATTAGTGGGGAGTGGTTGAGGATTGGGAGAGTCCATAATATCTGTCTCGTTTCCCCTCTTGTGGGTAGGGCTGAGGGATGCCCCAGGTGGAGTTTAAAGGAGCCAAGTCCAGTTGAGGCTGTGACCTACAGTCTTTAGCCCAATGGAACCTTCTTTAGCACTTGGGGCAGCAAGTCTTGGGGTAGACTGTACCTCTTGGGCAGTGGCTACGAAAGTGGCCAAGCCCCCCACAGTTCCAACAGCCTTCTTGCACGCCAAAGTGGGTGGGTTTTCCTTGAGACAAAAGAGTCTCCAAGGAGACAGAGTCTCCAAGGAGGCAGTCAAAGCCTCAATAGGGCCCACCCTAGGGTCCAAGTCTCTAGTAGTGAGTACCCATTTGTGAATGTTATCATTGCGGACAGGCGCAATAGCATTATGAGTAGGAATATTTAGTCCCTCCCAAGTTAATTGTTTGATAAGTATCTCTCCGGTGGGTCCAGACTCCACCCTCCGCTCTACTGCCTCGGTGACATGGGTAAGGAAGTCTGTGAAGGACTCCCCTGACTGTTGAATCAAATTACAGAAAAAGACTTGTGGGTCACAGGGGGAGCAACATTTAAGGGCCTTAAAGGCCAAGTCAGAAACTTGTTGAAAATAGGCATGGAGGCCAATAGTAGAGTGGGAGATGGGCTCAGCATATTGTCCACGTTCAATGAGCATGTCCAATGTAATGTTGAGGCCATATTGGAGATTTAGGCGTGCCTGGCTTTCAGCCTGATCATCATAGGCTGCGTGCCAATTTAGAAAGACTGAGGGTTCTAAGACTGCCTTTAGTAAGCTATACCAATCATAATAGGTTTGTAAATGTAAGGACCACTGGTGAAGAACCTGTTTGAAATATGGGGAGTCAGGGCCCGATTGCTCAGCTGCCTTGTGGATAAGAATGAGGTCAGCAAGTGGGGAGGGCAGCCATGAACACTGCGCCGCATCGGGGCCAATGTTAACCAGAAATGCGGACAAAGGCGGGTGAGGCTTTAAGGAGGGCAGTCTAGGAGGGAGGGGCACGTTAGCAGTGGAAGGGGCAGGATGGTTACTGCGGGGGAGAGTAACTCCTTTCATGGGTAATGGGGTAGGGGAATTTTTGGGCATGGTAGCTCTAGGAGAGTATCCTGAGATATAGGCAAAGGAGCTCCTTCCTTATTGGAAGTGGGTGCAGAGGCGGCATCCACCTCCAGGTCCGGGGGTTCTGGGGGTTCCGGGGTCAAGGTAATCACCAGATCTATACTAGATTGCTCCCAGCAGTGTTTGTTGTGGGCCGAGATGACTTCCTCAGGAGAGGAGGATTTAAGGCTAGCAATGATGGCTAGGAGGATTGGTACAAACGATGAGGGGGGAGTGATCCCTGACCCGACCTCCATTTTTCAGGCCAGGAAGAGGATCTACATCCACATGTCAGGGTCCCTCATGTTTTCAGGGGAGACCCACAGAGCTAAGTTAGTGGCTTCACCCCAAAAGTGTTCTTTTGGTTTCACTTTCAACCCTCTGGTTTTAAGGAGCACCTTGAGTGCTACCGTTTGTGGTTCCCTGCATTGTGGTGGTAAATTGCCCATTGTGGGAGGGTCTCATGAAGGGGAATTCACCACAAAAGTAGAAGAGGGTGACTACCAAGAGGGCACAAAGGAAGCAAAGAAGCACTGTGAGCCATGCAGATGTAAACCACCTTGACATGTAAAGGTGTATCGGATCCAAATGTCTTGTGCTCAGTGAGGGACTTCTGGAGGCCATGGCACCTCCAGCCGTATGCTCACATGGTGTCTCTGGGACAGGCAACAGGGTGACCTGAAGCCTGGGCTCTGAGTTCGGGGTGGATCAGCCCTTATGTGAACTCACCGGGTAGAGCCGAGAGGGGGGAGGTGCCGACGTGGGCTTTGGGACCATGTGGCGGAGTATGCCTCCCTGATCTAACAAACTAGTCCAACAATAAAGATGACAGACAGGGTGAATGGGACAGAGGAGGGGGCTACTCGCTTACCCTCAAGCAGCCAAAGAAACAGACAAGACCAGGGGCCTACTTACTGAATGAACCGAGGTTCTAGGTATTGCCAAAACTGTGGGCAGGAGTCCCTGCTCAGGCGCCAGGTGTTGCAGGTTCTCCTCAGGCCAGCTGTGAAGACCCTAACCTGGATCGGGTCCCCTGCCGATTGGGGGGTGTAAGAGGCACGGAGTCACAACACACAGACCCCAGGAGTTGGTAGAAGCAAGCACTAGGTGAGGTGCTGCAGGCTCGGTTAGTGCAGGAGGGGCCACGCCTTATATCTCCCTTCTCTCCGCCCCCAAGTCCCTTTAGTCAGCCGTTTTGTGATTGGTCAGCGCCACGCATTCTGTCAGCAGTCACTGGGCTTGCGAGCAGGGTGAGGAGGCATGGGCTCCTTTTGGCAGGCTATTTGCGGACCAAGAAGTGAAGTGAATTCTCGCTGAATCCCAGGGCTCTGGGTCCGTGCCATCTTTGGAGGCCTCCTGCTACACTAGAGTATCAGGTGAATGGCTGGGAAAGGTATTGTAGTGCACACTCATGTAATTTGATACAATATAAAAACCCACAACCGAGGCCTTTAGTTTGATTTCTGTAACTTAAGTTAAAAACCTAATTTTAGTTGTGTTAAAACAACTAAACTAAACTAAACTAAACTAATTTTAGTTGTGTTAAAACAAGTTTTGCTTGTGGTTTAATAGCTTAACACGTTTCCTCATTTATAAAATGTCAGAATAAATTGATTTTTTTCAAGTTATTATAATAATATGAGATGCAAGTAATCCCTTTTCTCTCCAAGTAGTGTATGATTCTGATAGTTCCTCTTGTCTGAGTTATTTGTAATGGAGCATTTGAAGAACACCTTATGCTTTCAATATTTATTTCTGTGCACCTATAGGTATTAATGCATTTGTATAGAAGTCCAATAGACTGTTTTGTCTTCTTGCTTTCAGCTGACAGATTCCACAGAAAGTGAAAATTGTTATGAATTATTTTAATGGATTTTGTTTGGGACTATCTTAATTGTATAAATAATGAACTTCAAAGGCAGTACATTAGAATAATGAAAAAGAGTGTAATAAAATGGGACTGAATGAAACCAGGGATGATGGTTGAAATAAGGTGAATCTGTTCATTAGTTCCCTGCCAACAAAATTTTGAGAAATCAATACCATATTCATGTACTTGTTCTTAAGAACTTTCTCTGAACCTCCAGATCATCATGATGGAACATTATTTGACAGCAAAGGATTATTGTAATTAAAATTTTCTATAGGAAGTTACAAAATAATGAAGAACTAGAAACAAAAATGGTGATTTAGCTCAGAGGAAGTGTTTGCCTACAACGTGCAAGGCCCTGGCTTCAGTCCTTAGCACCAACAGGAGAAAAAACATCCATGAAAACAAATGTCTTGGTTATTTTATAATTGTGATTTAATATTTCTCAATTCAATCTTCTTAATAAGATCTGCAGGCTTTTGGACATCATATATTCCGAGGTATTAACTCTCATAAAGTATCTTCTATCACATGACTGAAAATACTGTGGTTACTATGATCCATCTGGGATGATCTGTGTGCAATGACTATTAAAGCTCACCTATAGGTAGTAATCTATCCAGTAGTTCAAAAGGTAGTGTCTTTGGTCAGGTTATCCAAATTCTCATTAAAGATTATCTACGTAGATGCAGGTATTATAACAACTCTAACCTTAAGTCTCCTCATCTATAAATACTATAAAGATAGTATCTTCATCATAAGCTAAAATTAATTGAATAAGGCAAAACGGTTTGCATAGTACCTGGTATTAAATAACACCCCAAAATGTTGCAGTGATGGTAGTGGTGACAGCAGCTATTCTATTGTCCCCAGCCAGGGGCAACAAAAATGTTATGAGTAGCTATTCTGAAAAACTAATCTAGGGAGTAAATATTCAGATAAGACCCATGATAGGGTTTTCTATTTGTTTTTGCTTTTGTTTTTGTTTTGTAGAGTAGCAGAGAAGTTTGGAAAAGATCTGAATAAGTGGCACAAAGGCAGATATCTTCAAATACAGGCAGATCCTGTCAAAATGAGAAACAGTCAGGAGTGGGACAGGACAGGGCGGAAAACACAAGCCACAAGACTGAATTTCTAGAGTTGTTACTGGCATTATTTTTAAAATATCATTAATTTGAAATAATAATTGCAGTAGTAAAGTCTGATATTTATTGAGCTTTCAATAATTATAAAATGGGAGAGACTGCACTGACATTTTATGTGCATCATTATAGCACAATCTAGGAGGCATCTAACACCCAGAAGGACTTTAAACATCTGCCCAGAATCAAAAAGTTAGTAAGCTTTTGATCCTGTGTGCATCTAACTCTGGATCCTATATTTTAATGCTATTTTATTGTTTCCTACAATGATGGTTGAAAATAACAGTATTACTCATTTTTATTCTAAGATTATTTTTCAAACTGCAGAAAACATAACATTTTATATCTGATTCAGAAAATATAATATAGTCTGCTTAAGCAACCCACTTTAAATGAGAGACATTTAACAAATATTCCATGAACTGCATTCTGTATACTGCTTACTAATTAACATAAAACTGTCCATATTGATATTATGAATTTTTATATTCAAATGTCATGCCTGATAGAACTTTGGCCTTTGACCTCATAGATATTTCTAAAGCTGAGCCACCATTTTTCAAATGGTATTTTCATCTCCTAGGTGTAAAAGGAATAAAGGAAGAATTGCTGGCCTGTTGTGACTGAGTGGGGAGACTGGGCATTGCAAAACTTCTCAGCGAGCCCTGTCTCCTTGTAAGAAGTGCTTCAGAGCTGCCGAAACAAGGGTGTTTAGGCAGCTGCTGCCTCCTTGATTGACTGCATCAGTCCTTAAAAATAACACAAGTTCATTAGCGTCAGGCGTTTGCCTAGGTGTTGTGAAGACCTTCTTAATGGAAGCATGTGAGAGCTTTTATGAGTGCTCTCTAAGGCACAATTTACAGGAAATAGCCATAGTAAGTGCTTGTTTGATGTCTTTTAGACTCATTCCTCTGAATTCTCAACACTATTAGGTGATCAGTAAAGTGAGAATTTTCAGGAAAACACCAGCCCAAGGAAGGCAGGCACAGGTATTTCTAGATTTTTGTTTCCTTATAATACTCACCCAGTGCAAGTTGCCAGAAGACATGAATAGTAACATGAAGCTCAAAAACATCACAGAAGAAAGGAGGAAGGAGGGCAAGAGAAGACAATGCAGTTGAGTGGACTGAATATGTGTACTTAGAATACGCAGAATATGAGATCAGGAAATGATAAAGGAAGGCCAGGAAAGGGAGAGAACTGTGCTGTCTCAGGCGCACAGCACAGGCAGCAAGAGTGTGACTGGCAGTAGGAATGTGAATTGCAGGACCAGCTGCACTGCTCCAGTTAGCACCTCCCAGCACTTCAGTCTAAAGACTGAACCTACTGGCTTCAGCCTCATAGTGGGGCAGGTTTTAGCTCATAATGGTTAAACAAAGGTAGTGTTTAACAAAATGTTTGCTTTATATTTTCTTAATATATTTAATTTCTGCTCTAGTTCTATGTCATGGGTACTATTTTGAATCTTCATTCTAGAGATAAAACTGGAGTGTTAAGAAGTTTAATTATTAATATGTCCCTCAGGGTCATACTCCTAGCAAATGGAGGTGCCAACCCGCCAGCCTCATTTCAGGACTTGAACTTTAAATGCTCCAAATGTCTGAGCAGTGAACCCTTTTCTTCTGATATGCAATTCCTAATCTAGGCATTATTTTAACATTTTCAGACTTCTATATGGGTATAATTTGATTTCTAAATATAAAACAATCATTGTTAACTTACATAATTCAAGAAAGTCTTCATTGTACAGTTTTTATTTATTTTGTCAAGAAAGTACAACCATTTATAATTTAATATGCTTTCTTTTGCTTTCAATCTTTTTTTATAATGTTTTTTATTTTCTGTAAAGATTTACCATTGCTTTGTCAAGGTAATATATACATAACACCATAACAAAATATGTACCACAATAATAAATGCTCTTTGCACATTCAATGGTCTTCATTAAGACATTATTTTTGTGGCTATTCTTGGTAACCAATTAGTTTTTAAAATTGTATTTTGTGTGGAGTAACAAAATTGGTCACCTTATGGTTCCTTGTCCTCATTATTTTCTATTGCTATGATTAAAAACACTGATGAAAAACAACTTGGGGAGGAAAAGGTTTGTTTTATCTTACCACCAAGGGAACTCAGGGTAGGAGCTGGAGCACAGACCATGGAAGATAGCTGCTTACTGGCTTACTACTCTGGCCTGTGCTCAGCTTTCTTTCTTACACAGCCCAGGACCACCTACCCAGGGGCAGCACCGTCCACGGTGAACTGGGTCCTCCCACATCACTCAACAATCAAGAAATTGCCCCACAGACATGATCACAAGCCAATTCAAGGAGGAAATCCCTCAGTTCAGGTTCCCTCTACCCAGGTGTCTCAAGTTGACAACAGAAGCTGTCCAGCACCTTCCTGAATAGCAGAACTACGCATGCATGGAAGAGAGCTACTATGGCTGGGATGGGTGTCCCCCCAAGGCCTATGTGTTATGGGCCTGGCTAGAGCCTGTGGTCCTACCGGGGCATGTGGAAAAAGGCCAGGGTCCCAACATCTTCTTCAGAGACATGCCCCACTGACTCAACGTCCTCCATGAGGCTCTCCCCTTTCAAAGGTTCCCCACCTGAAGAGGTGGTTCAGTGGTTAAGACCAATGGCTGTTCTTGCCAAGGAGTGGGGTTCAAATCCCAGCACCCACATAACTCCAGTTCCAGGGTATCTGACACCCTCTTCTGACCTCCGTGGGCATTGCATGACATGAGTGCACTTATATACATCTGGGCAATACACCCATACACATAAAATAAAAATAAATAAAATATTTTACAAAGAATTTGCTCTAAGCTAATATTTACTGAAACTATTGAAATGCCATATTATGCTGCAATTTTGTCTCTAGGGTTCCGAAGAAAAAAAAATGCAGACAAATGTAAACATACATAAAAAACTACTGAGTTAATATGAACATCATAGTGTTTACCCAGTGATACTCAAGTAAATGTTTAACATTGTTTTTTAGAGGAATGACTCAAAGTATAAAGCAAACAAAGTAAACATTTAGGCAAAGGTCAAAACTATTTCAGATGTGTAAATAAGATTTTATAAGTTGATTACTTTGATAATTATAATATGCTCTACTCCAAATATCCCTAAACCTCTGGAAAAGTAAACTCATGTCATTATAGTACTTATGGTACTTATGTTTGTCTGCTTTGGGTCACTGTAACAAAATGCCTGAGATAATCAGTTTAATAAGGAGAAAGTGTTTTGCTCACACTTAAAGAGGTTTCTCTCCAGTCTTATGGCCTTGTGGCATTGACTCTGTCTGGCACAGTACATACATCATGATGGGAACACATGAAGAAAGAGGCCATTCACCTCGTGACAGCCATCTCTTCAGCCCCAGAACAAACTTTAAACCTAAGAATTTAGATGATGATATTTAGATAAGCATTTTTTTTTTTTTAGTTATCCACCTTTTTGCTTACATTTCTCAACTGTTTCCAGTCTTCTTTTGCTATAAGCCTGTGTCTAATATGTCACCAACTTGTTTAGTTAGTATTTGGGTTTCAAGTGAGATTAGAATGCCAAACTCAGGCACTTTCTTAGATTGATGGCTTGATCTGCTTCACAGGTCAGCCTCCAATTTTGAGAGTGTCACTGTGTTAATTCTTCAGTACCACAGCTGAATGGGACAATCTCAAAATAGGTAGTGCTCAATGATCTTAGTTCATAGGCCAAAGCTACCTAGGATCTCCCAACAAAAAATACTCCAGCTGTCATCTGAACAGTGTCACCTGTCTTTTTGTCCTGGTGTTCAAAACGAAGCTAGAAAATTTATGATTAGCTTTCTCCGTGTTTTGAAATTGAAGTGTCTGCATTTATCACCATAGCTATCCTTGTCATCAACATTAATTAACATTTACTAGCCACCCAGTCAGTACTGTCATTGAATCCAACACTGTGAAATTCACAAAGTTAGACTTTCTAGAAGAGCAATAACAGCGGGAGACATGACTTAGAAGACTGAATTTACAAACTGACATTTGCATATGTTGCATTATTCCATGTAATGATGGAACCAGCATTGGAACATCTTTGCCATTTACTTCTGCTTGTGCAGACCCACCTCACAGTCCATGTAGGCAGGATGACTATAGCCTAGAATGTGCTATAGCCATGAATAAGAGCCTTCCTGGGGCTTAGAAATACTCTGAGATGAATTACAAAGATTGTTATTGGGACAATGAAAATTTAAATTGGTCTTTAAAATGAGTTTGTTATGTATTAAATGGTGGAGAGCAGATGGGGCCAGGAAGGTGGCTCAACAGTTAAGAGCCTGGCTGCTTTTGCACAGGACCCAGGTTTGGTTCCCAGCACCCACATGGTGGCTAACAAACATCTGTAAATTCAGTTCCAGGGGGTCCGATGCCTCATCCTGCCTCCATGGGCATTGTACGACATGGGTACACTTACATTCATGCAAGTAAAACACTCATACACAAAAAATAAAAATAAATAAGAGTTGTAGTGTGTAGCATATGCCAATATTATGCTGGATGTTCCCTGTGAAGTGGTTAGGTATTTGTATGAATTTGGGAGGCTGCTCACAAGTCCTGTGACTTGTGAGGAGTGCATTCTTTACCATTTGCACATGTACTTTTCATTCTTACTTTAAAGATGGTCAAAGATTAGGGTTCCAAAGCCAGTCTCACCCAGAGTTGTGTGTGACACGCCGTTTATCAACAAGGTACACTGGAATCCCAACAATGCTGTATGTTTCTAAATAATAAGAGAAAAGGACTAGTGTGTAAGTCAGTGATGGAGCACTGACCTAACATGTCCAAAGATCTTGTTTTCCAGCATCATGAAAGCTAAAATTTAAAAAATGAACAAAAGTAAAATCTAGAAAAAGAAAGGATGAGAAGAGAACTAGAGGCAAGTGTCTCCTAATATATAATTTTGTTGAAATTTGTTTATGGAAGAAAGCAATGTAGGTGACAAAATTTCCAGGGAGCAAGCCCTTCTATATCTTAGCTTTCTGCTTATTTTGCAATGAAATCTAAAAATCACAAAGTATATTTTCCTCCTACCTAAAACCTTTTTTAAAAATTAGATACACACAAACTAAAAGCAGTAAATATGAATCCCATGATTCTTTTAACTGCCAGAAAATAATTTGCTAGTGGGTAAGACTAGGAAGCATTCAGTGACTTTGGGTGAGCTATATTGTGCCACCTACCTGTGGC
>NW_008336076.1:943732-944878 GCF_000622305.1 Nannospalax galili | reverse complement strand
TGTGTGTGTGTGTGTGTGTGTGTGTGTGTGTGTGTGTGGTGTGTCTGTCTGCCTGTGTTTGTGTTTGTTTTACGACATGTGATAGCCACTGGCAATATCAATGGAATAAAAATATCTCTCTCATAGTCTCTTTCTTTTGATGTTATGGATCAAACCTAGGGTTTCATGTATGGTGGGCAAGTACGCTATCACTTACCTACATCCCCAGCCCTCACAGTTATAAAACTCTGCACATACATATACACAGAATGCAAAGCAAAGCAATATGAACCCCGAGGAGAAGACTTAGAGATTCAGAAATTCTTGGTTTATGATATCTTAAGAATTTATCCACTGGCCAATATCCTAGCATAAGAACATTACTACCCAGCACTAGAATGAAGCAGGCAAGCATGGGGCTAGAGAGATGGCTCAGCAATTAAGAGAACCGGTTGCAGAGGACCCAGGTTCAATTCTCAGCACCCACGTGGTGACTAACAACCATCTCTAACTCCAGTTCCAGAGGATCTGACACTGTCTTCTGGACTCCTCAGGCATTGCATGCACATCATGCAGGCAAAGCACTCATACAAATAAAATAAAACTAAATTAATTAAAAAATGTTAAAAGCATACAAGCGTGATACATTTTTCAGAGTGTTGCTCTGAGTCAGTTTATTACAGCCAGAGCTGATGTCTGTATAAACCTGCAAAAATTCTCTATGTAATCATCTGTTGTTCAATTTTTTTAATTAAATAAAATAAGGAAATAAATAACCAAACTCTATATAGAAAGTGACTGAAGAGTATCTGTGAAGATGCCATTACAATTAAGGCAGACTTATGTAAAATAATTGCAAGCCCAAAGTGACTCCTGTCCATGTATTTTCCCTATCTGACAAATAATAATTATGTCAAAGGAAATCTTAGTCTTAAAAATATTGAAAAACTTTGCTTTGAAATGAATTCTTCTGTATGAAAAAAAAAAGTTGTGCTGTAAAATATTCCTTGAGAAATATTTATAATTCTATGAGAATGTAAATAGTTTCACAGTAATTGTTTTTCAGTTAGAATATTCTAACTTAATTGCAGCGCAGTCTCTTTAATTTCTTGTTCATTAATTTTTAACTAACTTCATAAAAGAATAAGAATAAAAAAAAAATATGAT
>NW_008336076.1:936606-943665 GCF_000622305.1 Nannospalax galili | reverse complement strand
ATTTTATGTCTTATAAGGGTTATACTGAGTTCAATATTGTATAACTGTATTAATTTAACTGTGAACCTCAAAATTTACAGCCAATTTTGAAAGAGAAGCATCTTTGCTCTGGAAAAAAAAATATTGAAAAACTATTGCCCTTAGATACTAAAATATGATTTACTTGATCAAGGATATGCCCATCAGGCCCTGTAAGGTAGGCATTTACTGCTCATTAGCATCTCATAGATGCTTCTGACCCCTTAGGGAGATGACTTGTTAAAATCAATATTTAAAAAGTATTGTCAGGTTAATATGGTAGAAAAGATTCCATTGAAATGTCACAGGATTTTTGAAGTATTATATAATAAATTCTGTGTGTGTGTGTGTGTGTGTGTGTGTGTATGTGTGTGTGTGTGTGTTGTAAACTGTAGCTGATTTTCCATTCTGTTCTATAATGGTAGCTGATAGTTGATGGGATTAGTACTAGTAGCACTGCAGGGCTGATGTCTTACACTGGGATTTGTAAGATAGCTCTTCTTGCAATGAATCCTGGCATATTGTCATAGAAGTTTATCTTAAGGATAGTACAATTCCTTTTCTATAACTAAAATTTCAATGTTGCATGTGGGTTAAATGGCCTCCAGCTTTGTTTTCGAACCTCAAATCAAAATTTTATCTTGTCTGTGTAGCCAGTTATTTAACTGACTTCTTTCTAGTCTGTTTTTCAAAATGAGAAATGACTACTGTATTTATAACCTGGCTTCTCACCTTCTTCCAATTTCTTTCTCCATCATAAAAGTACATGAAGATATGGTCACGTTGTGTTATGGCTTAAGCTGGGAGTTGAAATCCAGTCTACATAAATACCAGTTCTTGGTAAGCAGTCCTGATCACTGTGGTGTCCAGGGCTATGTGGAGTCTTATTCCAGCTGTTCTTGGCAGGTTTGCCTGCAGGTGTCCCCACCAAAATATTATTACGTATCTTTTGTCAACTGCCTTGGTCTTTTTTCTTTTTTAACCATTGATGCCAGTTCTTCTTTTCTCTTCATCTAATTCCCCCATAAGGGACAGTCTTCCTCACATATTCTCCCATTTGATCGGCTAAGAATGGGAGCCACGAAGAAAGAAAACATGGCCTACCCCTCCCAGAACTCCTAGTTCTGTTAACAGTGAGTGGGGACATACACAGTTGTTCATCACCGCATAGAAGTCAAGAAAGACATCTAAATAGCACAGAGACAGACAAGCACTGTTCAGAAGGTGTGGACTTTCAGAAGATGGGCTGTTGGAAGGCTTTTGCTTTTATTAAATCACAAAATGATACACTTTTAAAATGCAGATACATGAAAAGACATGTAAAATTTTCCTCAGTGGAAAAAAAATAGTAGATTTCAAACAGCGTCAAACATGTTTTAACCTGTGCTTACGTTCACATGTGGGCACATCTGTCCCACTCACATGCAGATGCACACACAGCCTTCACAGCCTTCCTTGTCCCCGTTTCTTGATTGCCTGAGTCTTACGCCTTGACTCCTGTTTTGATTTCCCACTTGATTTTCTGTGTGCGATTAAACGTCTCTGAAAGGAAAGTGCTTGTTCAGCTCTTTAGGACCTTCCCTCTGTGGCTTAGAGATTTTCTTCAGGTCATTGAATGGGTGTTTCTTCTCTCTCAACCTTCAAAAGGCAGGCAGAACTTTCTCTTTGTGCTGAGCTTATACTTGAAATAGTTCCTTTCTACCAAAAATGGCCGTGCGTATTGTTTATATTTTAAAAATCATGATTTCTAAGTTACTGAGTCGATCAAAAAAATAGAATTTCTCTCACCTAGAATTAAAACATTCTTTCATTGCAAATTTCAGATAAATATTTTAAATTTCAGCACCCTGCTTCTTTGGTAAGTGAATTCGGCGTTCATGTGCACCTGAGCCTCCTATGCCAGTCAGCTTCCTTTTACTGTGCTATCACAAGGAGGAAAGATTTGTTTGGGCCTATAGTTTCAGAGTTCAGTCTGTAGTACCTGGTTCTGTTGTCTGGGTCTGTTCAGAGGCCCAGCATTTGGCACTCAGCACATGGCAGAGGGAATCAGCTTACCTCATAGAAACCAGAGAGTAGAAAGAATGAAAGAGTAAGAGAGAGAATGGCCAGGGCACCCCATTCCACTGACCTAGTTCTTCCTCTGGGCCCCACATCTTGACATTTCTATCATGTCCATAGCACCACCACCATGTGAGCTATGGCAGGACATTTAAAATCCAAATCATAACTCTCTCATTTGTCTTTATATGTCTTTTGATAAGTTGGTTCTAGGTCTGTACATTTTTAACTAGCCAAAGTAGCCGTGTTGGGAGAGATATCCCAAAATATCCAGGGTGCAGTGCACGGGGGGGGGGGGTAGGATTTGGAGAATCATAATCAAGATACATTATATAAATGTATGAAATTGTCAAAGAATAAATTAAAAATATGAAAATAAAATTAAGGATGCATATATTCAATTTTTTCTTTATTACCAATATATTAGTTTGACTCTTAAGCAAAATAATAGTAGCTTTAGCTATATTACAGATCACAGTCAGTGTATGTTGAAGCACTTTAGGCAGCTTAAGCCAAGCAGAAGTTTATTTCTGTCAGTGTAAGGGTCTAACCCTAAGCACTCTACTGCTAATAGGGCAACTTGATGTTCTGGGAACCCACATTGCTTTCATCTCAATCTGCCATACTTAGCATACAGATTTCCCTCCAGTGTTGATGGTGGCTACTTAGGGTTCCCATCCCTCAGGCAGATGAGGAAGAAGGAAGAAATGCTTAGAAGGAGGATGATCAAAAACAAGACCCAGATGTTGCCATATACTAATTTTATTCACACCTACTAGTCATAAACTGGCCACATGAACTCTCTTTCCTGCAAGGGAAGCTGAGGGATAAGCTGAAAATTATATAACCAGAAAGTAAGTGAAGATGCTGGAGAAAGAAGGCCAAGTCTGTGACAAGGAGCACGTGTATGCACCATGTTCTTCTCCCACCCGACATGGAATTTTCAGGCATTTTCACTTGGCCTCCTTGAAGAGGCTGTTCACCCAGCCTTTATAATCAGGTTTTATACTGCATTTAAATATTGATTGTTTTGAATGTCCTTTGCAGTGAAGTTTTCCGCCATGGTATTTTGGTGGTACTCAAGCAATGGTGATCTGTTTCTCCTTTTTGAATTCCTACTGCAGAGGTGTGGATTGTACTCATTTGTTGTTGGGCATTTTCTCTCCTGGCATAATTTGTTCTAACTTCCCTTTGCCTTTCCTTTTAAAGCAAGCATGAGTGAGGCAACTTTCTCCTACTCTTTCCACAAAAACTAGTATCTCCACAGGACTTTTCTTTATAACAACATGGGAAATCTATCAGCTGCATTTCCTATCCTAATGGGGACCCATCTCCCTCTCTCCCCTCCCCATCCAACAAGGAATACCAGACAGTCCCCACCTCCTTAGACTGTCACTCCAGCTCAGTCACCGTGTTTCTTCTTTAATCTGGGTCCCTAAAGAAGGACTAGGTAAAGCAACTAAGAATCCTAAGACACAGGGAGACAAAAGTCCCTATTTGTATAATTTGGAGGTTTTATTGAAGGAATATTGTTAAATATTTTGTTGATTTTAAGCTTTTCCTTATACATTCAGAAGCTGAAGAGTAGGTTTGGGGGCTCATGCCTTTAATTCCAGCACTCGGGAGGCAGAGTCACGTGGATCTCTGTGAGTTCAAGGCCAGCCTGGTCTACACAGTAAGTTCTAGGCCAGCTGGAGCTACAGGGAGACTCTGTCTCAAAACAACCCCCCCCCCCAAAAAAAGCCCAGAGGCTGAAGGTGAAGTAGAATAACCTTTATTAAAGGACAGCCCTAGAGTTTGGATTCTGAACATGTGTCCCCACCCTGATCCCAGGGGACCTCCTGAAGCAACTAGACAAAGGCTTATGGGTCAGACCAATCCGTTTTCCCTCCTGAAACTTTCTGCAAAGCTGATTTTTATTTTCCTTTGGTTGCAGGATCACAATCCCCTCATCTCAGGGATTTAAATATCTGCACATATCCTGCAGGTTTATTCATTCTGAGGTATCACAATGCCTCCACAGTTGCTTGCTAGCCAGCTGCTCTCCTCCATTGTTAAACAGGCACCTCATAAATTTCCCTGAGAGTTTCCCCTTTCCACACAAAAGCTGGTTGTTTTTTCCACACCCCTAACTAAGAAAAATTTGTTTCTTCCAAAAGCCTATGAGGAAAGAAAAGCCCAGGGAGATTCTTGCCTTTCTGTCCCCTGCTTCCACCTCTTTCCTACTACCTCAATCCTTTGTGTATTCTTCTGCCCCAGTAGTTTCACCGATAGTCACGAAGTCTCTTAGGTGTCGAAGGTGTCCTTGTTGACCTGTGTAACTCAGGAGGCAGGCTTTCTCATTTCACAAGGAAGAAAGGGCAGAGAGGGTTATGATCCCCAAGGAGGTGAGAAGCTAAGCGAGCCGAGGTTGAAAGCCCAGGCTGACTCTGAAGCCAAGGTCCTCATACTGCCCATCAATGTACTCATTGCTTTGTGTTGTACAGAAGTGATACAGAAGAGCTGAAACAGCGACAGTCTAAATGATCCAATTTGATGTCCTGACTATACCATTTAGGCAAGTCACTCAAGTTTCTGAATTTGTTCCTCATCTGTAAAATTGTGCCAGCCCAGTACAGTTTGGCGCCCAGTAAATATTTGTCAAACTCCTTCCATGGCCAGGCATAGTCCTGGGCACTGAGGTATGGCAAGGAATAAGACAGACACCCTGTTTTCAAGGAACTAACATTTGATTGGGAGGCAGAAGTAAATACCGATATCATGTTCTTGTAAGTGGTTTGAAGAAAAATGAATGTGTAAGGAAAGAGGTGAGGAAATGAAGGTGTGGAGATGCTTTTCCAACAAGGAGAATCTTAAGTAGAGACCCAAATGAAGTCAAGGAACAACTGTGGATATCAGGGATAAGAATATTCCAAACAAAAAGAAGAGTGTGAAAATCTGGATTTAATAGTAACTAATTCAAAGCTTGTAGTAGTTATGTTTGTCCTTACAACAACATTATTAAATGGGGGATTGTAGTCATAAATTTCTTTTCCCTACATACTGCTTGCATTCTAAATTTTTATCTCCAAAGCGTAGGTTAAATACTTCACGCACTGAGCACATCTAAGCTGAACACATTGCTTCAGTACTATGATGGGGCGTTTCCTTCACCAGCTTGCAAACAGCTCAGCCTGATGGCCTGTGGCCACACCCGGATGCTCCTTCCTCTTACACCCAGGACAGGCACCTTGGGTCACACAGGTCTTCACTGTGGTAGGGAGCAGCCTCTCACAGGAGAAGACTCTCAAAGTTTCCATGCCTTTTACATAGAGCTATTTGTATTCTTCCCTCACTAGGGAGAATCCACACATCTACCTCCACTTTCCACACCTACTCTTATCCCATTTTCCCCTGGACACAATGAACTGCTCCCTCCCTCTGAGGTGCATCCCTCCCCATTGTGCAGGGTTTGTGTTGCTGGCCTTCAATGTTCTCTCATGACACCCGGCGCTTATTCCTGCTTTTGTTTTTCTTTCTTACAGCAGTTTCCATAGCTTCTCATACTCCTTCATTCCCCAGGTGACGGCTCCCCTTTAGACTTTGCTACTTATCTTTTTAAAAATGAATTTCTAATATGTGTGTGTCTGTGTCTGTGTCTCTGGTGGCATCTGTGTATCAGTGTGTATGCGGATGAGTGCTCATGGAGGTGAGAAGATAGCATTGGCTCTCCTGGAGCTGGAGTTACAGGCAGTAGTAGTTGTGGTAACCTGACGTTGGTGCTAGGAGCTGAAATTGGATTCTCTGGGAGAGCCACAAGTGCTCCTAACTGCTGAGTCATCTCTCCAGCCCCTACTTTGAATATTCAGTTAATGGGTCTTGCCCAGTTAGTTAACTGCTCAGCCTCCTTGTGGAGCTCTGGGTAGCCATTTGTTGCCTCTCCTCCCTGTTTTCCTTCATACTAGAAGACCTGCCTTTCAAGCATATCCTCCCATCCCTTCTCTTTAGCAGGTGCAGTGAATTCCTCACTGTCTTCCAGATTTCTGTACTTACTGTACAGCTGGCTGCTTTAATTTTCATTCCTTTGTCTTCCCGTTACCTTTCCCCCAGAAGAACTTTTATCCTGACTGCTCTTTCTGTCACAGCCATAGGTAGACGTCTTGAGACTTTTTTTCGTTCTGGGCTCTGGAAGTAGGCTTAACCTACTTTTCCTGTGAAATTGTGTACAACAGTCTGCTAGAATGTTAGAAATAGCCTTTTTCCTGCATCTTGTAAAGAATACCCAATACCCACCTTTTTTCTCCCTTCATACTGCACTGATGGCTTGAACCACATGCTAGCCATGTTTTGATGTTCTCTTTTATTAGAATCTCTTCCCAGCTTAAATAAAGCCTCTGTCCAGTGATGAACTATTTCATCCTCTGCCGCATGACCTAGCTTTTCCCAAATGTCTCACTTACCTGCTTGTGTCTGGAACAGATGCCCTTCCTCACACCTCACCTTGTGGCCATGGTCAGGGTACACCATTTTCTCATTCATAAACCAAGAACTAGGCACAGAGAGGTCACATTCCCTCCTACAATACAGTCATGAATGAAGACCCACTGTGTGACCCTGTTATCACTATAGTACCCCCGCTCTGAATAGCACCTCAGTTTGTACTAGAGCCCTGCATGCTTCAAAGTGTTTATCAAAGCAAACAAAAAGTTCTCTGGAAACCATTATTGAACTTTTGAAGAAAATGAGCAGTTTTCAGCCTGCACTTGCTTGGTGGAATTGCTATGAAGTTATCCCATTAACTCAGCTCCAGCATCTTTTTACACCAGATCAAAAGCAAACCTATCCTTGATTTCCTATTCTTGTTTCCTATGTTATCACTAAGAACAAGCACACAACCAGAGCCTCCACAGAGCTCACTCTCCTGGCCACAAACATTCTTCTTTCAAGTCCACCCTGTCCTGACAGACTGGTTTATGCACCCCGACCACCTCCACCCTCACCCCC
>NW_008336076.1:922277-935899 GCF_000622305.1 Nannospalax galili | reverse complement strand
CACCTCTGCCTCCACCACCTTCACCCCCCCCACCTCCACCTCCACCGGCACCCCTGCCTTCCTATTCTTCTTGTCCTTTTTTACTGATCTCTGCACCAGAGCTTTTCTATTTCTTTCTGTTATTACTATCTCCAAAGTTTCTCCTCATAGACTAGTGGTTCTCAGGCTTTGGTCCCTGAAATAGATACATCAGCCCTGTGAGAACTACCAAATCGGAAAGCTAGGGACGGGAGCCAAAAGTCTGTACTTAGCAGGCTTCCAGGTGGTTTTTCTATTGGAACCAGCTGGTCGCAGGCTCCTTATATCTTCCTCAAATCTGTGCTCAGGGATTCTATGTTGGTAGCTCAAAACTGGTCAAATTGGGAATATTTACACCACAGAAATTGGCAAATAGTAAAAACCAGAACTTTATATTCTAAGCCATTTGTTAAACATTCTCCAGCACAGAACTGCCAGATGATTTGGATACAAAGTTTGAGAACATTTTCACAAGTCATTTGTGACAGTCACCTTGCTTCGGGGATGTACTCTGTGCTCTTCTTCTGGCTTCTGCCGTGCTCTCTTGGTGTTCTTCCCTCCTCTCAGGTTGTGAGGTGGACTATGTACACTCAGTTTTCTCACTCCTGTGTCTCTGGTGAACTACAGCAGCTTTGTACAACTGTAAACCACACTCTTGTTGATTTCACTCACGGTGCTCAGGCGTCCTCATGTCTCGTTCATGCGTCCCAGACGCAGCAAAAGCTCTGGTGACCTTCCCTCAAATGCTCTGGATTCTACACTTCCGGTTGATTTCCCTCACCTATTAAGTGGCTGAATTTCTTCCAGTTATGTGATGGTATCAGGGTCACTGAGTAACTTGTCAAGTCAGGAGTAAAAGCAAAACCAGTTCTCCTTCCAGTATCATTTGCAAAATATTCCACTGAATGATGAGGCACCTATTTGGTGCAGAAATTAAGTTAATAAATATTAAGCCCTGCAGGTCCACCCTGGCAGATCCTCACCCCCAGTTTTTGGTGGTCCCCCCCCCCCCCCCCGTTAAAGGTTTCCGTCTTTATAGTCTCTTTGCACTCTCTAGCCATTGATTCTTTTATTTCTGGCCGCCGTGCCTGCTGAATTCAGCAAGCCTTTCCTTCCCCCAGATCGAGGACTGCGAGCCGACTTCCTGTGGTTCAGCTCTAATCACTTAAAAGAAGGGTTGCAGCTTTTTCTTTTGTGCTCAGTGAGTTTGATTGTTTAAAACAAGTTTCCTTTCAAAGACTCTCGGCCGTCTCTACAAAAGCTTCATCATCTATCTGTATGCAGACTCAAATAAGACTTAGGGTGCCCTATCCAAAGGTGCCTATGCTTTGATTTTTGAAGAAATAAAAACCACTCATTTTTTTTGTCTCCCTTTTATACTCTGAAAAATTAAACTCTAGTGTTCTTAGTGAACAGTGCATTCATTAATCCTCAAGCTTGTACACGTTTGGAATTGGTCTTTTCACCTCTACTAAGATGGTCTTTAGAACTGCAACTTAAAAAAAATACTTTTTCTATGCCTAAATCTGAGTCCCTTTCTTCCAGGTTTTCTGTTTGCCCTGTGCTTCGTTGCCTCCCCTCTTTACAATATGGCCATCCACCTGTAGTGCTTCTTGGTCGCGCTGAAAAAAAAAAAAAAAAAAAAAAAAAAAAATGGGAAATTTGTCCTTTCCTCCAATGAGGAAAAAATTCACCGTTTTTCCCGTTTGCGACCAGGTTATGCTGCAGCCAGTGGAGGACATAGGTGGGAGCCCATTACAGCTGCCACGGATCCTGGTTACCAGAGCCCCACAGTAACAACCCCCAGCCTGGGTCCTAGCGGCCTCTCTCTCCTGTTCTGCTCTGCTACATTGTCACTTTCCTTTTTAGCAACTGGAAAGTTGACATAGTACATGATGTCTCTCACTCAAAGTGAATTCAAGTTACTTTAGAAAACATTAACCATTTATAGCTATCACCTAGTGGGAATTTTCTCAGAAATTCTTCCATTTCTCATAGCATAAAATGGATGGTACTCAGCAATTTCAAAGTTAGCACATTGAGGGGCAGGAGAGATGGCCCAGCCATTGAGAGCACTGGCTGCTCTTGCAGAGGACCAGATTCATTTCCGTTCCAGCATCCACATGGTGGCCAACAGCAGTCCAGAACTCCAGTTCCAGGGCATCTGATGCCCTCTCTGACCTCAGTGGGCACTGCACGACACAGGTGTATTTATAAGCATGCAGGCAATACATTCATACACATAAAATAAAAATCATAAAAATAAAATATTTTTAGGTAAGTGCATTGATTCTTTAGAGCTAGTGGAGCAAAAGCCGATTGCTTTTATTCATTCAACAAGCATATGCTTTTCTAAAAGCCTATCAGGAGATATACAAAGTTCTGTTAAGGCCCTAGGGAGGCTAATTATTTGCTCAACATTTTCATATTCGGGTATAGTTTCCCATTCTATGTGTACCTTTTTCATTATGTTTGAAATGAGAGATTTATTACCTGCACTAAACATTATATAACATTATAGCTTAATCATAATTGCTTTGCTATGACAATTTTCTAGACTAGATAACTTCTGAAGAAGCATATTAGAGGCTTTTTAATTTAAGTGATAAAACCCATCACTTGTTCCTGATAAACAGTAGTTATTCCATGCTTTATGCAATGTCAGTATTTCACCTGCCAGTGACTGCAGGTTCAGACAGCTCACTGGGGACAGTATGCATGTGCACAAAATTGGCTCTGCTTGGTGTGTACATCACTAGCATTATCAGCAGAGGTGAGAGCTGGCAGAAGAGACTTTTTTATATTCTAACCCAAGGGAGCTACTTACCTTGGTTGGAGCAAAATCAGTATACAGGTTGCTCATCTTCTGTGGAGATGCAGCTTTATTGATACATATATTCTGTTTTTTTCATTGATAGTCTGTAACCCTTTATAAGTGCCCTCATAGGAAATACGTTGGCAACTACTGGTAAATATTAGGGCTATTTAGAAAAGGTAAGAGGGGCTGTAGGTGTGGTTTGGTGGTACTACATGTATGAAGCCCTGGGTTCATTTTCCACCAACCCCAACCCCAAGAAAAAAAAAAGCTACGTTGTCTAACCCAGAAGGCCTAAATCTAGTAAAAGAATGGGAAGCAGAAACAGATAAGTTGCATGAACCAATAACTAGACAATCAATATGTCATTATGCTTAAATTCTATTTTTATAGCCATCATCCAGCCTATAAATCAGAGTTTAGCTAACTATGGCCTTTGGTAGACCAAATCGCTTTGTCATTAGTTTTTATAAATAAAATTTTATTGGCTCTCAACCTGTTTTATTTACATGAGGTCTGTGGCTATTTTTGCATTGAAATGGCAGATTTTAATAGCTGTAGGAAACAGAAGAGCCCACAAATCCAAAATGTTTAATATCTTACCCATTAAAGAAAAGATTTGTTGGCCCATGCAATAAAATATGCATGAGCCTACTTCAAAGAGATGGCTTCAAATACTCTCGCCCTTAAAGCACCAAGTCAACAATTGTGCACAGTGTTTCGTGGTTTCCGTGCTCTGTGGCCAGGCCAGACATGAAATCACAATATGACAATCAGGACTAAAGGTGCTAACAGAAAACCACGGACACTGATCATTTTATTGATGCTTACAAAGTTAAACCTGAATTTAGAGAGAATGATTTTTAAAATTTTTCTTATCAGTATCATAAGTCTGTTATTCTATTAAGGAGCAAAATGAATAACCAAAAACTTCTGTTAACACATCTTGCAAAGAAAGTTTAGAGCCTTAGATTCAAAACAAAATCTAAATCTAAATCAGCGTTTATATCCATTTGTGTTTACATACACTCTCCATCAGGATCCCTTAATTTGATTCATAGAAACTCCTGAATGAAATGCGTGTTTCTCCATGGTGTAGCTTCAGTGACTAGACCATGCCCATGATTCACCCGTGTGGGTACTCTGCCATTATTTTCATCGTAACTTTGTGTGATCATGTTTAGTTGACACAACACGTGCTAAGTACCTCACCAGATATTAGTTTCTGTTTCCCATCTGCAAAGGAGAAACCCCTTATACCATTTGTAGAACTACAGCAAGAAATAATACAACCTGGAAAATGCTTATCATTGAGGTAGACATAAAAATTATTATATCTCTTTTAAAACATATTTTGTAGCATTTGAACATTTTTTCATATCATATTTGAAACAAATATTTCTGTTACTAGAAACATAAAACAGTAGTAAAAGTTCTAACAACAAAAACACTAGACAGCAATTATGAAGTTAGGCTTGTTTAATCTCTCTTAAAGAGTCCATCCCAGTTATTACTAACTATATCAATTCAAGTGATTTAATAGCACGTGCTATTTAAAAGACCTTGACAGGAGCCTTAGAAGGCAGCCAAGACCACCTCTACTATTTTTTTTCACTGACATCACCAGGAAGGAGGTTGTACTATGGATCATTAGCCTCCTAGAATTGCAGATTTGGATTCTTCATCTTTAAGAAATAATGCAATGGCCTAGTGTGAAGCCTAATATGTTGGCATTAATAAAAATCTTGGTTTGTTGTTTTTTTAAGGATTTGTTATAAGCCTACATGGAAAATATTTAGGTACTTCTTAATTACAGTGAGAAAGCAATTTCTTTTGAGAGTTATAGCTTCTATAATCTTGGTTTGTTCAGCATTCTAGTGCCTTCGTTTTCCATATAACTTCAGTCCCTCAGCTCACAACTTCTAAGATTTCCCACTGAATATAGGATAAAATGTTGTCTCCTGATCCCAAGGTTTAAGCTTGAATTCCAGCTACCTTGTTCCATGTTCAGTACCATCACTGCATCTTATTTCATCATTCATTTCCTGCCAGAAGTGTGTGTGAGGCAAATGCTACCAATCACTAGAAGCCAAAGCATAGGAAGTGTGGCCTCTGTACTTACTGCTTGTTTCTCACTTCATGTTCTGTTATGTATGACCTCAGGCATGTTCTGGAACTGTTAAAATCTTACACTTTAAGGCTGCGTTCCCCAAAGCCTGTCCTGAGCTTTCAATAGCCATGGTTAATTACTTCATTGGGTTTTCATAGCAACTTACCGGGTCAGTTATGTTGTTCAGCTAACTCATTAATTCTACATATCTTCGTTTGTAGAATGTTGTTATAAAATAGTATATGGAAAAACATGCTGACCATCTATTCTCTCTGCAAAGTATTGTTTTGAGCACTTCAGACACAATGGTAAACTATATTGCCAAGAACCCTGCTCTAACCAAGTTTATACTCTGGACAAGATAGCTAATAAACAGACTATTACATACCATCAACTGGTGCTATAGATGCTCCGAAAAGTAAAAGAAGAAATGGGAGAATGATGGATGGGTGTTCATTCTAGACAGGAAGCTGGAGGAGGCCTCTTACACCAAAGGACATGCGTGAAGTTCAAGATTACTTAAGGATGTTCTGAGAACATACAGACATACATTTCTTACAGCCTAATGAGGAAGTCTACATGTAGGAGACATCATCTGGAAAGCAGTGGTGTGATCTGTGGAGGGGAAGGCATTCTAACACTGGCCTGGTTGCCGTGTAGTTACTAGAGTGCTTCTGTGTTCACTGCACTATTGTAGCCTTGCACAGTCAGGAACATGTTCTGTTCACATGCATCTCCAGAGTGTCCCTGGTGTGCTGAAGGCTCAGCTGGCGTTTGAATTCAGCCAGCGCAGTGGTGAGGAGAATCCCCTCAGACTGACTGTAGCTGGGAGAGTTGCTGCCCTGGAAACCCTGTCTTGGTGTTCTCAGCCGAGCTAGCTGATTGCTCTCCCCCTGTGAATTGCTGTACATACTGAGCAGCCCTGCAGCATCACATCTGATGAGGGGGAGAGCTGCCCAAGCCTTGTATCCAGGCTGGGCCCCTGGGGTGCCTGTGAGGTCATCTCTTCCAATCTGTTTGAAAAGCTTACTATGATCATATGAAGAGGACTGTGCAGAATCCAGACCATCTCAGTCTTTTCCCTCTGTGCCTTTTAAAAATTTACCAAGCACCACGCATTTGAGTCATACTGATGACAATAGCCTGCTTCCATTTTCTTCCCAGGAAAAGAAGAAAATTTTAAATGTGTGGAACCCCTTTGCAGCATTCTCAGAAGCACATCTGAGTCAGAGATGATCGAATGTTTTACCAGAGAAGCTAGTGTTTGGAAAGAGCAAGAGAGAAAATATATCCAGGATAATTTATTCAAGTAGGAACAATATAGAGTAGTCATGAACACAGAGCAAATACCAACTTGGACTTTCCAGTTGTATTCATTATAATATTTATATATGAGATAACATATCTAAAAGCAGTATCTTACCTGACAGAAAAACTAGTCTAGACTGGTTAGCCATTGCGTTAGTCACCAGCACAGCTTGCCACGATTTAGGCTAGAGTTTAGGATTCTGTAAAGCTGAAACTCTCCTTTAGAGTCACAGGTGGCCAGTGTGTGATGAAATGGCAGCCTTTCTCCAGCTCCTGTCTCTGCTCACTGTGTCCTTGTCTCTTTCTGTCCTGTATTTCTCTCCTTCAATTGTAAATTCATCCCATTATGCAGAGGACTGCAGTTCCAGAAGCTTCTAGTGCCAAACTCCTTTATCCTAATATAGCAAGGGGAGTCATAGACCAAGAGTAAAGAAACATATACTTACAAACCAATTTTCTGGACTTATATAAATACATAAAAGATCCAAAAGCATCCCTTTTGTCATTAAGAGAAACGAAGGATATATATGAATTTCTTTGCTTTTTTTAGCTGTGACCAGTAGCAAACTCATATAAATAGATTGAAAACTTCTACAGAAACCACTTAAAAACTTCCTGGGTTGAGCTGGAGAGATGACTCAGTAGTTAAGACCTCATACTACTCTTGCAAAGGACTAGTTGCTGAGTTTAGTGTTCAGCACCAACATCACATCACTGACAGCTGCCGGTAACTCCAGCTCCAGGGGATCAGACACTCTCTTCTGGCCTCCACAGGCAAATGCACTCATGCGTACATATCCACACACAGATGCACATAATTTAAAAATAATAATAACCTCAGAAAAAGAATTTTCTTGGGTTAAAAGTACTTAATGTATGCTTACTCAGTGAATGAATGGATATGAATATATTCATGCTTTCCTGGATACATGGATGAGTTAGAAGAGAAAGTAACAGAGAGATAATCTTCAGTCTTAGAATTCTGCATATGAGGATGGTTGTTCTGCCTTCATTCTTAATACATGTGCATTGAGATGCTTTTCTGGTAAGACCAACGTTTTCTGTTATTCTAATCCTTCCTCTCAGTCTCATAACCAACAGCACTGATGTGAGAAACACACTCCCACATACAGCCTTGGCCTTGCTAGAACCAAATTAACAAATCATTCTCATTTATCATAAGCAGATGAAGAATATAAATATATGTAATATTTGTACATGTAATTTGCTTGTGTGTTTCAATTAAAAAAACAATGCTTTTCCCATCCATTCCAAAATTCCATCTTGCTACATTTGTGTCGCTGTTTAAATAGAGTGTCAAATATTAATTTACTCATAAACTAAAAGTCCTTTGGTCTTTATCAGTGTTGGAGCAAAGCACACAGATCTGGGGTATGACAGTTTGTTTGAGGTTGCAGGTAGTTACTGGACAGCAGGATTGTCCAGTCACAAAAGAAAACCAGCAGAGCTGTTCACAGGAAGACAGGTACTGCTACCTACTTGATTCTGAGCCAAGCCAGGTTATGTCTGTTGTGAGTTTTTTTTTTTTTTTTTCCTAAGCTACATATCTGATATAATAGCACAAAGTATGGCAGAAAATATTGCTGGACCAGGGCAGCGGGCAAGTCTGGAAGCTGGATTCTGGGTTGATTCAACAGGGCCTGAGTAGGAACTTAGAAGATGTTCTGGAATTTAAAGGAACAATTCAAAATTCTGAATGAGAAGAATAAGCTTTAAAACACTAGGGTTCTCACTTTGAGGACTTGACATCTCAGAAAGAAATAAAACATGAATCCAAAACTGAAACGGGGGCACTGAACTGTTCAGGTCTTTACAGAGGGATGTGGAGGAAACACTCCTGCCCAGCAGATGTGAGCACAGCCGTGGTGTGGAGGTGGTCACTGTCCACCTCGCCCTGCCTGTCGGTTGGAGCACGGAATGTTTTCCAGATTTGTTCTCATTGGCTCAGAATAGATGGGATTAGTGCTTACAACTGCATATGACTGGGAAGGAAGGGAATGACATGTTCCTACCTATATATTGAGTGTTTTCTGTTCTTGAGGACAATTGATGGATTTCTATGAGTTAGTCCTAGTGCTTGTACTTATTGGAATTTTGAAAATGTAAAACATATGGTCATAAGGGCCTGGGTGTAAGGTGATTCATTTATAATAGTGCCATTTTGTGAGCACATGAAACTTTTATTGTCTTAAATTCAGAAAACTAAGGAAATTTTTCTTAAAGTATAAAACAGAAAACATAATCTGTGTAAATCTGCTTTTTGGGATATGCATTGTTTAACAGTTGGAAAGTTCAATACAATGCAAAGAAGCAAACTGTTTTAAAAATATAACTTTTTCACCCCCAAGACAAGCAATATTAGCATTGTAGTATGTTGTCCTGGAATTTTTTTACTGTTTGGACTCACTGTGTCACTAGACTGGCTTCAAACTCAGAATCCTCCTGCCTCTGCCTCCTAAACGCTAAGATTACAGGTGTGTATCACCACACCTGCCTTCCTGTAGCTTTGATTACTAATGAAGTTCACCAGTTCCATATATTTGTACGTACACATATGTGTATCTTACACTCTGCACATAAATTTTGTCGGTTTTCTGTTCATGAACTTTGCTCATCAGTGCACTGTAGGGAAAATATCCAATGAACAGAAAAAAAAGTATAGTAAATATTCTTTATTCATGCTAGTTTTAAGTTCTTAGTGAATGATAAGTTATCATTATCAGTCTAAAGATTCTTCCAATAGGACCTACAGTGCTGTGTTCTTGAGACCCTCTGGTCAGGTTTTCACCCATCAATCAATGTATGATACTTTGTTTCTGTTCAAAGATGCCTCACTTTAGGTACACTGTTGGTCAGAAGACACTGAGAGGACAAGCAGTAGTGCTGAAACCCAGTTCTGAGCAAAGCTCAGTAGCAGATCTGTCTCCATAAGGTGCCCCCAGGTCTCTTACAGCTAGAGTCACAGGACTAGTATAGCACTGTACTTGGAACACTTTTTAGCCAGCGCGGTGTCCAACAAAAAACACAAGATTGCAGGGAGTGAGGCATGAAGGAGAGCTGTTCCCAGGAGGAGAGCTACTTGTGTTAGTCCATGAATAGTGAGATTCACCGTGTCTTCATAGCTCAGTGATGTGGCCACAAATGGAATCATGAGTATACAGATGAGTGAAGTCACAAATGTGTGGATGAAGGAATAGATTAGAAATTTAATCATTCCAAAGGGAATAAATCAAAAGAAAAGCATGCACAAGACCTGTGCAAGCCCGGGCCAGATAAAAACCCGGCTGGGTGGGGAGGAGGGCAGGAAGTTCCAGTCCTAGCCGAGGCTTTGCTGGCAATTGATAGCTTTCTTTAAGGGTGTGCTGTGATGCTAGGTAGGCTGACCAGGCTCCAAGGGTTAGACCCCCACACAACAGCATTTAGGGAACACAAGTTAGACTCCATAGGCCTTTTAAAACAAAGAAAAATAATGATAGAGGACATGAAGTCTGTGTAGGGAGGGTAGCGGGGTAGCACAGAGAGGGGAGAGGGAGGATGAATATGACCAAAACACATTGGATAAAATTTTCAGAGAAGCAATAAAATATGTTTTAAGGGAAAGAAAATGTCCCTTAACTCCTACAGTTTTAAATTAATAGGCAGGAGTTGCCACTGCCTGCAACAAAGAAAGGATAAAACTGAAAATGATGATGTCAGCATCCTGCCTGCACCTAAGGAGCAGCAGCAGATGGGAAGTGGAGGGCTGCCAGGCAGCACTGGATTTGAGTCTTGTTTCTGGTGACTTTGGACGGGACCCACTCTGGCCTCCATGTCCTCCTCCACAAACATTATAAAGTATTCTTCTTAGACTAAAATGTCTCTTACCATTTGTCTCCTATTCATAGATATAAGTCTAGAACTTAGCGTAGTCCCTGGCATTTGTCTGTTGATTATAGTTCCCCCACCTTTCACCTCTCTCTCTGTCTCTTTATCTCTCTCTGTCTCTGTCTCTGTCTCTCTCTCTCTCTCTCTCTCTCTCTCACACACACACACACACACAGACACATTTTGATATGAATCAGTTCAGACTTTGTGAAAAACAGAAGTTAAAATCCTCATCTAGGTGGGCAAGGTAGGTGAACACCATTGGGTGAGTGGACACCGTCGGATGAATGGAAACCATCAGCAGGGGTTGGCACTCTTTCTTCCCCTACGAGGTGGATAATGAGCATACAGTGAATTGCATATATTTAAAAATGGACAGTTTGGTCAATCCCAGTGGATGTGTGCACCTGTGAAACTGTCACTGCAGTTGAGGTTATGAACGTCAGCCCCAAAGCTTCCTTACACATGTTTAATGTAACTTACTCATTTTCTTCTTTGACAGTTTCACATAGTAGTCTCTTTTTATCTATGGTTTGACTTTCGCAGTTTTGTTTACCTGAGTTCTAGCAAGATCTAAGAATACTAAATAGAAAATTCCAAAGTTAAGCTTCATAGGCTTTAACTCATTCTGAAAAATGTGATTAATGTCACATTATCATTCTGCCCTGCCTGGGGCATTAATTATCTTTTTCCAGTGTGTCCATACTATGTGTCACCTGCTTGTTAATCACTTAGTAAGCATCTTGGGCATCAGTTTGTCTGTCAAGGTGTTACTGTGTTTGTGTTCGTGTAGACCCTAGAGCAGTGATACAGAGGAGGCCTCAAGGCACAAAACACGGATGGACAGATTGACTTGGTTACCATGTAACAAGATTGAAGGCTCTATGGAGAAAATGGGATATAGAAGATTCAGGGCTGTGGTAGTTAACCTGTCAACTTGACATATTTGGAATCATCTGTAAGACACATCAGTGGGTATGTCTGTGAGGGTGTGTCCAGGAAAGTTTAAAGGAGGAGAGAAGACCTGACCCGATGTGAGTGGCTCCTTCATGGGTTGGTGACTCCTTCATGTGTTGGGCTTCTGAACTGAATCAGAAAAAGGAGAAAGCCAGCTGGATGCCAGCGTTCCCTGATCTCTGTTTTGTGGTGAGCCCAGGTGGAAGAACCCCGGCTGTACACTCCACCACCGTGAACTCTGCTGTACCTTCCCTGCCCTCACAGACAATACCCTCTCAAACCATGAGCCCAAATAAACCCTTCTTCCTTTATGTTACTTTGTTGGGTATTTGGCCACAGCAATAAGAAAAGTAATTAATACAAGTAATATCTGTAATTTCAGGTATCTTTGGATGTCTCGAAATTCACCCCCATTCGATAAAGGGTATCTACAGTACGTGCCAGGTGCATGCCAGTCCCTCAGCCTCCACTACTTTTTGTACACAAAGCAAGCATAAAAACTAAAAGAAATGTTTTTAAGTTCTACAACACTGCATAATTAATAATACTGAATACAAGCTTGGGCCTGTCAACATCATGTCATGGAAGGGGGATGGGCTCATGCCCCTCACCCCTGGAGGATTTGTACGTAGTTAATGGTTGATGATGGAGACAGAGACATTTTCTTCAATTGTGTAGCCACTGGTAATGTACCCATGCTCCTGTAAACAAACCTTTGCCCATGCTCCTATAAGTAGCTCTAGTGAAACTCATTGGTTTAAAAAGAAAAGAAAAATAATATGAAAGTAGAGGGTTATGGGCTGAACAGGATCATAATACATTGTGTACATGTATGCAAGTATCATGAAACTCATTACATTAATTAGTGTATGCTAATAAAACCATTAAAATATAAATACCGAATAAAGCAATTTAATTGTAAAGTCCTTAACACATGAGGCTAGTTACTACCAACACATAATTAACATGTACTGATTATTCTGTGTCAGGAATTCTACTGTTTTATAGGAATGATTTCAATGAATTGAAATTATATGAATGATTTATTGATTTCTTTCTTTGACAACCACTTGCATAGTACTTACTGTGTGCCAAACACTGTTCAGTGCTTTGCAAATATTAGTTGAATTCTCATAACATAACTAATACATCTCATTTGTATTAGTTACTTCTCTGTGTCTGTTATAAACCACCACAACCAAGACAATTTCTAGAAGGAAGAGTTTATTTGGCTTAGGGTTCCAGAGGGATAGGAGTCCATCATGGTGAGGAGGCTTGACAGGAGGCAGCAGGAACAGAAAGCTGAGCACTCACAACATGAAGCAGGCACAGGAAGCAGCGAGAGACAAACTCAAAATGGGGCAAGGCTATGAACTCTCAAAGTCCTCCCCCAGTGACACACTTCCTCCTAAACCTCCCAAAACACTGTCACCCACTGGGGTGAAGTGGCTGACCTGGGGTCACAATGACCTACTGGTATTTCTAGCCCAGAGCCTGAGTCATTGAGGTTTATATATCAGGCCACCAGCTGTCCAGTTACTCAACAGAAGCTCACAATAGCTTCCTATGTGCTATTTCTATTTCTTTTTTAAAAAATATTTTATTTATTATTTTTATTTTTTATGTGTATGAGTGTTATGCCTGCATGTAGGTAAGTGCACCTGTGTTGTACAATGCCCACAGAGGATAGAAGAGGCTGTCAGATCACCTAGAACTGAAGTTATGGACAGTTGTTAGATGCCATGTCGGTGCTGGGATTTGAACCCGGGTCTTCTGCAAGAACAGTCAGTGTTCTTAACCTCTGAGCCATCTCTCCAGCCCCTCTAACTACTTCTAAGAATGCTTTGCATACTGTTTTCATAATTATGTAGCTTGATTATTATCCCCAATTCTGGTGTATGTTTGAGTCCTGGAAGGGTGACACATTCATAGCTAAAGGAAGAAGGTGCATTAGACTATGCCACAGCTAAGACACATAGTGTCAAAATTAACAGCTTCAGCAATGGACTGTCTTGGTTGCTGTGCTGCTTGTTTGGTAAGTCAGTTCACCTCAATGCACCTCAGTTTAATTTATAAATTGTTATAGTCCTGTCTGTTTAAACTAAACTATGATCATGTAGCTGAAGATTCATCAGTTAATTCTCACAAAGCACTAAGAGCAGACTTGGGCTGTGATGAGCATTTGAAGAGAACATCACGAAGAGAAGCAACATTTGAACCCAGCCTGGTTTTTGTTTCACCTAATTTTACCTCTTTACGCCTAATTTCTGCCCCTACAGGCCTCCATCATTAAAACACTCAAGCATCACACCAGTATCTTTATTTGATATATACATGAGAAGGTGTTGCATGCAGCTGTAAATCATGTCATAATATTGACCCACCAAGTCTTTCCTCAGTATCTCTGAGTTGCTGTGGGCACACCCCTAGGTTATCATTGCTTAGACTTTCCCTCTCTGAAGAGTTCTTTGACTCAAACACTCTGCCAGTCTTTCTCAATTCCAGCGACAAAGTGTTGTTTGTATTTAA
>NW_008336076.1:903041-922189 GCF_000622305.1 Nannospalax galili | reverse complement strand
ATTTTATTTATTATTTTTATTTTGTGTATATGAGTGTATTGCCTGCAAGTATGTAAGTGCATCCATGTCATGCAGTGCTTGTGGAGGTCAGAAGAGAGTGTCAGACTCTCCTGGAACTGGAGTTATGGATGGTCATTAGCACCATGTGGGTGCTGGGAATTGACCCCTGGTCCTTTGTAAAAGCAGCCGGTGCTCTTAACCGCTGAGCCATCTCTCCAACCCCCTCTTCTTCCTATCTCTTGAGGCCAAATGACCATTGGTGAGTGAATGGGTCTCTGGCATGAGTTAGAGATGAGTGTTGCCCATATAAATCACTGCAAATTGAATTTAGAAACACTGAAGACAGTGTTTTTAGGAGGGCGCTCATGGGAACTGGTAAACAGAGTACTGAGAACCAGTTTCAAAGTTTGGCTCTGTCAAATGATAAAAGGAAAATGGAAATTATTTGGAAATGATGCTCTTTAAGGATAGAAAAAGTTGAATCATGCTTTATGAAATGCAGCCATCATTATTTTGCCTATTTTCTCACTTCTTACCAAGGAACGTGAACTCCGAAAATGTAGAAGGAAAAGAAACATCTTTTTTACTTTCCCTTTTCTTTTTTACAGCCTGAAATTAATTTACTTTTGGAAAAAATGTTTCTTATGTCAGATACTCCATATGGCATGGCAACATCATAGAGCAAAGGCAATTATAGATCCTTTGAGACAGCTTCTCTGCATCCAGTGGTGCCTGACGAGTGGCCTACATACGTCATAGATGTGACAGCAGAACTGTGGGGGGTGTTGCAAAAATCATCCCAGAGACTTTTAGATGATCCAGTCCTTTGGCAAGATGCTTGTAAAGAGAAATAGCTGGGCACCTTAAGAGGGCGCTGGAGAGATGGCTCATTGGTTAAGTGCACTGGTAGCTCTTACAGAGGACCTGGATTCAATTCCCAGCACTCACTTGGCAGTTAACAACCATCCATAACTCTAGTTCCAGGGGAGCCGATGCCCTCTTCTGGCCTTCATAGGCATTGTATGACACAAGTATACTTACATACATGAAGGCAATATACTCATACACATAAAATAAAAATAAATTTTTAAAAAAATAAGATCCATAGGGAAAATACTGAATTTCAGCAACATAAAAACACTTCATTAAGCAATCTTTGGGAGACTCTGGTTCATAGACTCTACAGGGCAACACTGTTTCTTTGGATACTTGAAATATTGCTTTCACATACTACAGGATGAGTAGTTAGGATATGTGCTTCTGAAATGATCATTTTGCAGGAATTGTAGTGTTTACTTAGAGAAAATATAACATTAATAAAATTGAAAATTAATCAAAATATGTATTGGGGTCATATTTTTAAAAGATACCAGCTTTGGAAATTCCAACAAATATAGAATTTAGAAAGGAAAGAACGTCAGGGGAAGTTTCATTCCTTCTTAGTTTTCTAGGAAATTTAAAACTTTGTTTGTTTGTTTGTTTGTTTTGGTCTTTTTGAGACAGGGTCTCCCTGTAGCCCCAGCTGACCTGGAATTCGCTATGTAGACCAGGCTGGCCTCGAACTCACAGAGATCCGCCTGCCTCTGCCTCCCAAGTGCTGGGATTAAAGGCGTCCGCCACCACACCAGGCAGTGTGTCATTTTTATAATATGAATAATATATTAAGGAAGTTTATTCTTCAAATTTGTGGTGCATTATAGTCTGTCATCTAAAAACTCTAGTAAACACTATTAGTTGGAGTGGCATGCAGGGAAAGGGGAGGATGGGATTGCAGAGAGCAATTCTATTTTCCAATGGGAATTTTAGATCATTCTTTAATAACAGAATTCCTAGATCATGCATTATAAACCAAATCACAGAATTTTAATGTGGTAACTTCACTCATTTGTTCAAGAAACCTGTATTAAACTATCTCCTGAATGCACACACTATTTAGAAATACTGTTGGAGAACATTTTTCTGTGGGTTTCTTGCAATTTTACATGTCTTTCTGTAGAAACAAAGAATACACTACTCTGGCCTTTCTGGACTTCAAACACTTCTCAGTATTGCATTTGTCAAGTAACCTTGAGATATGAGGTCATGTCTCCCTCTAAGACAAAAGCAGACTTCCTGCTTCCTATCTAGTAGGTTCCCAAGCCCACTGTATGTTTGGTGCAGCCCAAACCTGCTATGTATCTAGCATCTATTTGGCTTCTGCACAGCACTCTAAATAGAGCTTCTGAGGTGAGGGGGAGAAGCTGGGGTGGGGCACGAAGTACCAAGGTGCACCTGCCGCTTCCTGTGCGGTAGTGAAGCACTGTGTTCTTGATCCAGGAGCCTTGTTTCCGTAAAATATTAGTAGGAAGCATTTTATTCCACTTGAAACTTTAATTCAAGACAATAAACATATCAGGAAATTATTTCCCACAAATAATTGAAACGATAAACTTCAACAGAATAAGGAGAAGTAGATGGCATAGAATATTCTCTAATCTGAGAGAAAAGCAAGAACAATGCTTCCTAAATATATGTAATAAGAATATGACATAAAAGTCTTTCAAACTGATTTGAGATTCCACAAAACATCTACTGAAAACAAAACTTTAATAATTTCTCTAATAACATTACATTTCTATATCCCTCTGAATCTGAGATCAGGAAGCAAAACTATTACTTGTAGTAACCAACGAATGTTTAAAGTAATAAAGCAGGTAACAGAACTAAGAAAAAAGTAAATAAAGAGATCAAATAATACAATAACGTAGCCGAATTTTTGCAATGGTCTAGGGATTGATCCCAGGGCCTCATGAATGCCATGCAAGCACTGTGTCAGTGTTCTGCTTCCAAGCCTTTTCATTGTAGGGTAAAGTCAGTCCCAGATCCGGAAAATGCCTGTCCTTGACTAATGTTCTTGACTGACTGTTTCAGTTGTATCATGTTTTCAAACTATGATTTTTTCTTGCTTATTCTTCCTCTTCATCTCATGTACTAGGTCTTATATTTATGTCTCATAAACAAGAAAAATTGTCTTAGAACATGCCTGCTTGTTGTAAAATTTTATAGGGAATTAATATATCTTAAGCAATATGATTTTTTTTACATAGCAGTCTCTGCTCTAAGGCACAGATGACAATTTAAATACCAAGAGGTAATATCATTTTGCAAACCCATCACTAATGAACTGCTAAAGGCAGGAATTTCAGTCATGTTTTCGCTGGAGGTCAGTACCAATTACTGACACATTATCAGCAGGATTTTTTCTTTCAAATCATTTTCATTCAAGTACCGTTCCCCCCCTACCAGTTACTTCCTTTTGAGAGATGGGTTTGCAAGCTCATTATTAATGGATTGTTTAGAGCAAGGTTGATTTTGTTTTGTTAGATTTTCTGATATGTAAAATATGACATATTTCAAATGCTTTTAAATGTAGATGTTATATGTGCCCTCAAACCATGAGGACAATACGTCCTACTTGCTTTCTTCTTTGAAAAGTTCTGCAGGAAAATACATAAACTGGCTAGAAGTGAATGAGGAATAAAGACATTTGACCATGAGGATTCTGAGCAAAACTCTTGAATATCATCTTGTCAAAAATTAAGGCAGAGCTGTTTAGGAGATTCAGGTGTTAATGAGCTCACCCTTTGTTCAGTCATCCATTTGTGTAGTTCACTTTGAACGCTGCTTACCAAGTGTGCCCTCTTATGCAGCAGTGTTTTTGTATCCCCATGGATCTATGCTGAATGCAGTGCAGCCCTCCTCTCCCCCATTCCTCAGCCAGCATTGCAGAAGGAGAGCCGCACACCCCCATTGGTATTGCCATTACTGAGGCCAGAGTGCTTTGAAAATTTGTAGAAAGAACACTTCCTTCATCCAAGGGTTCTGTGGAAGGCTTCTTGGTGATGACATTTGAACTCTCATTTTTCTAGCATAGTGGATGGTATTTCTGTGCCAAAAGTTGTGCTCAGCAAGTCGTTTGCCATAGTTTTAAAGGATTGACACAAACTTGGTCCGTGTTCTTGCTATAATAAAATGTCATAATTCCAGTTACCAGTAAGAGCAGGAATTTGTTTGTCCCAGTTCTGGGATCTGGAAAGTTCGATGTGGTGCCTGGTGAGGGCCTGCTTCCTCATAGATAACACATTCTTGCTAAGACTTCATATGTGAAAGGGTCAAGGGTCTCTTTGGGCTGTCTTTTATAAGGGCTTAATCCTACTGCTTAGGAAGACATCCTCATATTCTGACTTTCCAAAAGCCACCTCACCTGTGTTAGTTACTTTTCTTAATGCTGTGACTAAATACCTGACAACAGTGACTCAGATTAAGAAGGGGGTTGTCATTGTGGCTCACAGTTCGAGGATGTAGTCTGTCGCGGGAACAGAGGAGTGGCAGCAGGAGCGTGCAGCTGGGTCTCCTCACCTCCTTCCATCTTGGTAGAACAGGAAACAGACAGCAGATAGAAACTGGGGACCTGCTATCAGATCTCTAGACCCACCTCTAGTGACAGACTTCCTCCTGCAAGTCTGTACTTCCTAAAGGTTTGAGATACCACCTTCCAAAACAGCACCAACATCTGGGGACCACATGCCCAAATACTTGTGCCTGTGAGACTATTTCATATTGACACCACATCACACAATACCGTCACTTTAAATGTTAGGTTTTCAACATACAAACTCTTGAAGGATACAAACATTCAGACCATAATAGGTACTAGGGGATTATGAAAACTTGAATCATAAGATATATATATATATGTATATATATATATGTGTGTATACATATATATGTATATATAAAGTCATAGTTGCTTTGAATGTTTGAAACCCTCCTGGATCGCTGTCACCCAGCAAGCAGAAGGTAGCCCAGTAACCCCAGCTATCTCCCAGCTGTCCTTCCATGTTCTCCCTTAACTCTGAGCTTCTTCTCTCCTTTTTAAATTTTCTGACATTTCTAGGCAGTAAAATAGCATTGATTAATGTCCTTTTATATTTTTTAATGGTATACATTTTTATTTGGAATAAATATGATTTGGCTCTTTTAGGCCTGGTGAGATATTTTCTGAAATCATATTTTAGATGTTTATCCTTCCTGGCCAAGTTCAAAGCTCAAGGACTTGGTCTTTGACCCAGTTGAGCTCTCCAGAGTAAAATCCAAGCCATCTTAGAATTTTCTTGCTTTTATTGCTATGGAGGATTTATTTTGCTGTGTTCTGTTGTTTTTAAGCAATGTTCTGTCCTGGATTATTATGATATATTGGGCTTGACAGGGCTATATTGTTAGGCCAGATAAAATACTGTTCAGGAAGTCACTGAGCAGGTGGAAAATGCTGTTTAATCCTTCTTATAGGAGCGGCTTATGGTGGTATGGAAAAAAATGTAAAAAGGAGCAACGCAGGTTAGTAGAACTGAGGAATAGCAAATGTCTCCTCCTGTCATTGTGAGAGAGTGCCTTGTGCAGCTTGATTTTATACAGAGATATTCCATGTCCCCAAAATATTTCTCCGGTGGTGGTAATGAATTGCATTGCCCTCTTGGTTGTAAGAGCGTGGCATTCTGCTGAGGAGCCATATGGTTCCCATTTATTTTAATGTGTCTTTGACATCAGGAGAATTGCTGAGACAGCAGAAGAAAGTGCTTACACCTTGGACTGCAGCCAGAACTGTGATTATTTATGTGTAGTGAGAATTACCTTTCTCCCAGGAAGAAACAACATGGTATGGAGGTTATACATGTTGAAATTTCAATAAAGCTAGAGCCATAGGTTTATGTATTTTGAAAATAACTGTTGCTTTAGTGGCAGTGAAATTTGTTGCTTGAGCATGAAATTTTAGTATTTAATTGCACATATGAGAGATTAAGGAAACTAGATTGGGAAGAAGCCATGTTTCCTCACTGATAATAAAGGAACACACCTTTATTTTGTTAACCAGAATCACCAAGATAGTACTATGCATATGTAATACTTTCCTCTGTGATTCAGGTTTCTTACCAAATAATTATTTCTCATGATATTCCTGGTAAGTAGGTAAACACAATTCTGGAAGTATCAGTGAAAGAACTGAGAACTGCAGATGCACCTTAGAACAATTCATATAATACATGTTAGCAACTATTAATTCAGATGTTATTCACTGTATTACTTGACATTTATTATTTTCTAGATATTATGAAAGGAAAATATTTTCTTATTTATTTTCAGTGCTGCATGCTCACAAAGGGGAAGCATCTTTTAAAAACAGATGACAAGGGACTGGAGAAATACCTCAGCAGTAAAGAGCATTGGCTGCTCTTGCAGAGAACCAGGGTTCAGTTCCCAGCACCCACATGGTGGCTAGCAACTGTCTGTAACTCCAGTTCCAGGGGATCTGACACCCTCTTCTAACCTCAATGGGCATTGCATGCATGGTACACTTAAATACATGCAGGAAAAATACATACATAAATACTAGAAGATGTCAATAATATTTGTTCTGTATGTAAAGATTAACATAAGTCTACTAAGATTTGAAAATTATCTAGAACATTTTAATGTTAGCTCAGTAAATACAGATAGTGTAAAAAGAGGAAAAAGTAATATCTGTAAATGATTCTCAATGGAAATAATGTCAGGTAGCTAGGTAAATATAGGGAACAGGAAAAAAAATCAGTTCCCAACCTCTGGTCAGCTTTGGACTTTGCCAAACAAATGGCATACCTCAGCTTTGCCAATCACTTTAATATATTGGGCTTCAAATATTTTGCTTGAGTGTTTTAATGTATAAACTAAATAATTTCTTATATAAGGATAATGCTGAAGCAGAAAGAAGATTATAGATCAAATGTAGAATTAGAATGCCAAAATTGTGGTGCCTGGGACTAGAAACTTGATGGATGCACTGATGCCAAAAGAAAGCCACAGTATGAATGAGAATAAGAATCAATGAGTCACTGTTACTGCCACAGTTTAAACTTATTTCAGCTTAATAATTTGGGCCTCCAATATTAGTGACATCTTAATAATAAGACATTCAACAGTCACGTCATGTCACATCCTCAGGGTCAGTCAAGGCTTTTAAAGGGGATTCCGCATGCAGATTAATTATATAAAAGAGATAAAAGGAAGAATTTTTAAAATCTTTCCTCTTTTTATTTCAACTATAAAATTTTAATGTACAGTGTATCTTGCTTTTGTCCTGCAAAATATGCCCCCCTTTAATAAATATTCACAAAGATTATGAAGACAAGAAGTGGTATCTTTAATAAACAGAAATGTGTGAGTGAAAAACAGCTAGTTCTGAAATGCGATCACCTCTCATGGATTAATTATTTTAATTACTTATGGCATGGAGATGGGAAGGCTGAACTTGACAGTTGCTGTTATGTGCAGCTTTTGGAATTTATATCAGAATCTTGAATGGGAAGCCGTGTTTTGTTCCTCGCTGAGAATATCAGAAAGATGACTGCTCTGTTGCAGTAACCATGTAAAGACAAACTCAGCTTGCAGAATGCCAAACAGCCTGGGCTGTGCCTGTCAGGAGAGACAGGAGAGAACTGGTCTCCTCCACAGAGCCCCCGCTGGCCCCTGTGGATGGGGCTGACAGACTGAGTGGATGAGGACGTGACATGCATGTTCATGATCCAAACAAAGCGTTCATCAGCCAGCCTCAAGGGTCAGCTTTTCCTATTATTTCTGTTTTACCACTTTGTTGTTTGCATGCATGTGCAGTATCTGCAGCTATCTTGACAGGGCACTTGTTATTTCACATAGTCTTATACTACAGGGTTTTTCCTTTATGTAAACTAGTGATATAAACAAAAGGGTCTCGTCTTGAACTATTTGATTTAGAAGCTGTGGCTTCTTACTCCTGCAAGTCACAAGGATAACCCATTGTGAATATTTTCAGCTTAATATTTAAAGTGGGGATGTGAAGCCCACCTATAGCTGAGTGGTTAAACTACCTAACCCTGGGTGTGTCTTATAAACCTAGTCTGGAATGAAAGCAGAATGACAGCTGCTTCTTGGCTATGTTTTCATATTTTAGATGGTTGACGGTTCTCAGAGATTTTCTAGTACATAAGTTGGTAGGTTGTCTTGAGATGTGGAAGAATGGCAGCCAGGACCTGAGGAGAGAGATGTACTATATGTTTTAAAAGCAAG
Source organism: Nannospalax galili (assembly GCF_000622305.1). NCBI lineage: Eukaryota > Metazoa > Chordata > Mammalia > Rodentia > Spalacidae > Nannospalax > Nannospalax galili. Next base: position 914,071 of record NW_008336076.1, on the reverse strand, counting down.
GCTGGGACTTATAGCTCAGTGGCAGAGCATTTGTGTAGCGTACCTGAGTTCCTGGGTTCAGTACCCTGGAGAGAGAGAGAAAGAGTGTGTGTGTGTGTGTGTGTGTGTGTGTGTGAGAGAGAGAGAGAGAGAGAGAGAGAGAGAGAGAGAGAGAGAGAGAGAGAGAGAATGAGAACTCATTCACAATATACAGAACCCAGAGAAATAGAATTGGACTTAAAATAACTTTTGAAAACTACTTTCAAGGCAATACTTTTTTAAAAAGTAAGGCCATAACTTATCTGTTTTGTTGATTCTGGCACTTTGTTACTGCCCATGTCTTTGTTGAGATTGTCTTTCTGGGAAGGCAAAGTCCTTCAACTCCCTCAATTCTAAAACTTTGGAAAAATGATGAATACTCACTGGTGTCTTGCCCAGTGGGCATCATCTCTGCTTTGCCTATGATATATGTGTTTATACTCTTCAGAACTGAATCTGAAATAGTGTGACACTGATTTGGCCATAGGTAATGGATCAGTTTACATCACTTATGTCAGGTTACTTGGATTTCATTCATGCCTCATGATACCACCTCACCCTTTTGAAGTTTCCTTCACTTAAATAGTCTGCCCTAAATATTTGAGCAAAATTATTTGAAAGAGATGTCTGGGCAGTTATATTAGGGAAACTTGAAGTGTGACTCAGAGGGATGAAGAGGACAGCTAGAACAAGGGAAGATTGCAATATTGCAATTTGATACCAATTAGATGTCACTTTCAAGGGAATTACTCATTTCTTGGCTATTAGACCCACCTCCACTTCTCACTTGTGGTTAAGACTGAAGCCACGGCCATGCCATCGTGATCAGGAGTGGCCAGCCTTGACAGTCACCCCAAGTTGGTAAAAGGAGATGTGATTACAGGAATTTTGCAGGTGTTCTTTACAACGGTTAATAAGTTAATCTTCTCCTGAAGTTTATCACCTAATCTGTTAAGCTAATTTCTATACAAAACAGTTTCTGGCGGAATTGGGTTTCTGTTTGCAAGCTCAGCTTCCTGGCTTGATAATTGAGTCAATCTCTATTTGTTCTTAAAACAGTAAGAGCCAACATGCACAAACTAATTCTATCAATGTGATTTAAGAACACATGTTTTTATTGCCTGGGTTTTACAAAAAAAAACAAGGAGATTTTAGCAGTTTCATTTTGCTTCTACTAAATTTGACCAGAATTCAAAAATAAACTCAATGTGTAGATTTAACAGTTCATTGATGTTGTCCTTTTGAATGTAAAGCAGAGGAGACAAGTGTGCTTGCTATTGGCTTTACACCTAAAGGACAGAATTAGCAGTTTATTCAGTTTCCCCTCTTTTTAACATAAAACTAGAGAGATGGCTCAATGCTTAAGAGCACTGGCTGCTCTTAAGTTCAGTCCCCAGCACCCACATGGTGGCTAACAACCATCTATAACTCCAATTCCAAGGGAATCTGATGCCTTCTTCTGGCTTCTATGGGCACTATACACATGTGGGGTGCACTTCCACACATGCAGACAGAATACTCATACACATAAAATAAAAATAAGTAAATAAAAAATTTTTAATAAAAATAAAACTGAACCATGATCTTTCAAGTTCCATGTGCCTTGATATCTAAAATACATTGCCCCATTTCTGGCTTTTGCCTTCCCACCAGCAGCAAGACTTTACTAGAATTTATTCACACTGTAAAGAACATGTGAGCTGGAGAGGGTGGTCACCTTGCTGCTGAAGCATTTGCTCTGGAGTTGTCCTTTGTAGTGGTGTCAGTGGTCCAGAACCTCACATGGACCACTGTGTGTGCAGAGAGCACCAATGGAGAGAGGGATACATACCAGGCTTACATGTGAATCAAAATTAATCAGGAAAAAAAATTAACCGGATATGTCAGGAACACTTGTAGACTTAGTCTATCCCACAAGCTCAAGTTGTTTTTGAAGGAGAACAAGATCAGTTGAAATTTCTTAAAGCTTGATATCATTCAACTTTGATGCCTTGATTTTCTCATCTTCTTGTGAGACTGTGTTCAGGTTAGTATGGCTGTTGACAGTACTTTTTGTTGCAAGGTCTCATGTATTCCAGGGTGGCCTGGAACTTCTGATCCTTCTGCCTCTACCTCCTAAGTGCTAGGATTATAGGAATGTTTCATTACATCCTTTTCTAAAAACTCATCATCTGTATGGGATCAGAAAAATGCAGAGTGTTTGCCTCATTATACCACCTACTTCCCGCGTACTAAAAGAATGGTCTAATTCCATTTTCAATCTACTATATTCATGAGTTTTTTCTTTTTTTCTCTCTCTTCTTTCATTCATTTATTTTTATGGGACTTTTGGGTACTCTATCATTTCCCCCCCCCCTGAAGAGGTAACCCTAAAATCTTTTAAGGATTAGATACAAGCTCCCAAATACTTTTGACATATTTGGCCTTTGGAACAGGGTATGTTGGTAACAGTCCCAAGGACGTTTTGACTCTTAGCCAAGAAACTGGCTATTTTTCTTTGAGGTCTTTTTACCCTAACTACCTAGCCAAGTCCTACCTCCTATTCTTATCACACCATCCTCTGAAGGAGGTCAATAGGGAATGGCCAATAGGGAATCAGGATGCAGACTACTCTGGCTTCTTCCATGCTGAACAGGGACACAGGGTGAGGCAATTGTAGTACCCCTTCAGTGGGTTTATCTAAAAGACTCCCAAATTACATAGCTTTTATCTCTAAGGGGATAAGAAAGTCCTTGAATCATGAATAGGAGATGTGAAGGAAAAGTAAAGCAAGAGTAATTAGCATTACAAGTTCTAGGCAGGGAATAGAAAAAAGTCAGAACAGGGAAATTTTTAAATACTCATATGAGAGTCCATTGGAATTTCTTGACAAGGGCTTCCAAAAGCATCCCTCTATTAGGTTCTTCCTCTTTTGCTGTCTTCCAAGGCTGGACTCTAGAGTGATGGATTTGGGATTTGCTTTCAGGTATTTTGATAGCTGTTGGAAATATCAATGAGAAATAATTGTCTAAATAACTTTTTATATAGACTTAAGCCTAATGTCTGGGAAATGTAAACCCTTGAACTCTTAAAGAAGTATACTAATGACTTTACTCTTTGGTTATACTTTCCTTTTGGGTGTTTAAGACCAAACAGTTGGCCCAAATAAATCAATTTATTTTTATACTTCAGGTTATTTGAGGATCTGTTCCTCAGGGGTCACATGGGCTTGGGAGGAGCTCCTGGCTCCTTTCTTTTACCAGTTCCATCTATGTGAAGATAAGTCAAAGGTCCTGTTAGACCATGTCTGGCTTCATTTAGAAACATGAATATGATGTTTCCTCTGAGTTGACCCTCCTCTTTGTAAACTGGAAACTGTTTCAAGTCTATCTCGTGCAGTCTTCATGTCCTCCTTGAACAAGAGGACAGGTGACTCACCATATTTATGGGACACTTTGAGAGATGTTCTATAGTCCGCTGGAACTTGGTTGACCTTGGAGGGCAAGGGGCAAAAGCTGTCCTTTAAGTCCCTCTGACCACATTAGTATAAGGCCTTAAAGTATGGCTGTTAAACATCCATTAAGGTTAGTTCCACCAGTCTGATACTTTAATTATCATGTGCTATGTAGATAAGGCTTGGGTGAAGAACCAAATATTCTCAGACAAACATTGACTAGATTTATATTTTGGTCCTTAAACTAGTTGACTAAATTATGACCATAGAAATTTTAAGATGATGTCTATATTATTTTTGTCTCATCCTTTATATATAACAAACTTAAACAGACCTTCATCACTTGCTCAGGCTTTCTTATTTTTTCTGTCTATTTTAGAAAATATCTCCATTCCCATATCCTTTTAACATTGTTTACATTCTCATTTTCTTTTTTTTAAATAATTATGAGAAATAATAGCATTAACAAATACTTTCCTTCAGTCATGAAACTTCTCTTCTTGGGGATGCTAAGCAATGCTTATTCCCTTTTAAGGTTCTAGTGTCAAGCCAAAGTTTCATTAAAGTTTTACTGGGGAACCAATGAATTTATTGAGCTCTTTGTATAACTTATGGTGCAGATCCTGTTTTTTTAAATCTACATTCCCTTGGTACTGTGAATTAATCAACTTTCCATCCTTTTTGGAGTTTTATTTATTTATTTATTTATTTTTTGAATCGAAGTCTCACTCTGTTGCCAAGATTCCAGGGTGCTCCCAAGAGCAGTGTTCTGGTACATACAGCACAATTGTGCTTCGACAGTTTTTGCATCAGGTTGGTAATTGTGGTTGAGATAAAAGAAAAGATGCTGAAAGACACAATTGGTATGGGTATGAAAAGCAATCTTTTTGGAAGCAGAATTAAAAGCCACATTTGATTCTCTTTTTCTTGCTTTTGACCTTCTGGTGGTAGAGCTAACACAGAACTCAGTGGACACACGAAGTGGAGTTCATTCATTCTGCATAGGACGCAAATGACCACACAGGTACATCATGGAGGTTTCAGATTCCTGAAGACAGATGTGCTGAGTGAATCTAGCCTTTTTCCCAGGCTTGAAGAACACAGACTCTTCTTTTATAACTCAATGTTGTAAAGTCTAGAGGCAGATGATAGCTCCCAATGGCCCATCTGTGGATCTGATTTAATCATCAGAAGGCTCTGGATGGTTCCTACATCTTAAAAAGCCACACATTAAAAATATCTATTAGGTTGTCTTAGAGTATTCAAAAGCCTTTAGTTCCAGAACCTTTTAGATCCTTGTCTTTCAATGCTGTTTATAACATGCAAGTATTAAAACCATGTTTGAATTGTAGCCTGTAGGAGATGGGAAGGACGCTGTTCCTAACACACTTTAACAGTGTGAACCCTACCCAGGATACAGCTGAAGGGTTTCAACCCTCTCTCAATATCAGCCTCAAAACCTTGGAAAGTCATATCTGTATTCTGCCCTCCGGAAGTGGTAATTTGACTTTAGGGAAGGAATAACACAATAGAGTCACCCAGAAAGGGTGATGAATTCTTAAAATACAAAAATATGGAGAAACAAATAAATTCTTAACAAACAATTTGCCTAGAGGAGCACTAATTTTCTAAAAGATAAGTGACAAAACTACCAGGGGTTATTTATAGTAATCCTAAATGAGTACATGAAATACTTTTCCCTTGTCTGCACATTTATGGCTCTGAATGATAATGTCTTGAAGGCATCATTTTAATGCTATCTAGAGCAAGAGGATGGAAGGTTATTCCTAAACCCCAGATGGTCTGCTTTACCTGCCATTAGGCAGTGACCAATGAGCTCTTCCAGTCTGGTGACACATCATTGGACAGATTGCTGAATTTTGCTTTCTGTTGGTGACCTTTTACATTCTGACAAATTCTTCTCTATTTCAGGATGACTTAAACATATAGTTATGAAGCAGATCAGTGTCTTTAAATCAGCATTGAAAATAGTCTTTGCTGCCAGGAACACTAGTATGTTGCATTGCAATAGTGTATGTACAAATAGATAAGTTATATATACTATGCGTGAAAGCATTTACCTTCTAGAAATCTCTTCTGAGGAAGTAAAACAATAGAGAAGAGGGAAGGGGTCTTATGAGATGGCTCAGTGGATAAAGGCACTTGCTGCCAAGCCTGACAACCTGAGTTGGGTCCCTAGGACCCACATGGTGTAGAGAAACAACTCAATAAATTGCCCTCTGACCTCCACATGTGCACTGTGACACATATGTGCTCTGCCCCCCCCAAAAAAAATAGTAAAAGGTAATTTTTTTAAAAAGGACAGAGAGAAGGTAAGAAAATTGAACTTTCACCACAATGTCATAATTCTCTTATATCTCCTCATACCTAGAACACAAGTTCCACCTGGAGAAACATCACAGTCTGGGCTTCTCACCTGACGTATTCCAAGTGTTCGGCACATAGTAACTCCTCAATTTTTATTGGATAAATACATCTACAGAATGAGATCATTCATGCCAGCCTTTATATAAATGTGAAATTGTATTATTTTACCATCCAACGACTTCCTTTATTATTTGATTTTCTACTTGAGCATGTGTATTCCTTCCTGAGGCATCCATAAAAGTGTAGTATGAACCGAGTGGCTCAGAACTACACACATGTCTTTTCCTGCAATTTTGGAGGCTAGAAGACCAAAATAGTTGTTGACAGGACCATGGTCCCTCTGAAACCTGCAGGGAAGGTTTTTCTGTGAAATCCTGGCTTCCCAGCTTCTGGTGGTCCTGGGCATTCCTTGGCTTGTGACAGTGTAATTCCAGTGTCGCTGTTCAGCTTTCCGAGGCATTCTCCTCTGGGTCTCTCCATGTTATCCCCCTTTTCTCCATGGCTCTGTCTGTCTTTCACTAATTTTTTTCACCTGTCCTATTGAATTAGTGTGCACTCCAGTGACCTCACTGTAGCCTGTCTGTGTCTATGAGGACCTTTTTCCTAATGAGAATGCATTCCAAAGGACTGAAGTTAGAACTTTAACGCATCTAAGAGGATGAAAGTTTTACAATTTAAAAAGTTTTTTTTATTATTTTTATTTTATGTGTTTGAGTACATTGCCTGCATATATGTAAGTACACCCATGTTGTTCAGTGCTCCTGGAGGTCAGAAGAGGCCTTCAGATCCCCTGGAACTATAGTTACAGTCAGTTGTTAGCTGACTGTGGGTGATAGAAACTGAACCTGGGTCCTCTGCAAGAGCAGCCAGTGCTCTTAATTCCTGAGCCATCTCTTCAGTCCCAGGATAAAGTTTAAACCCATAGCCATGAGTGCATTTTTATTTAGCAGGGTCCTTCCTTTCCTAGTTGCAAAGTACCTTATCAAATGGCATCACATTTGGAGTTTTTAGGTTTAAGTTTAACATAGACACTAATTATCCAAAGAAGTCACTCAGACTCCAAGTCTAGGTTTTTCCCCTCAGAAATAAAGGGACTCGGCCTGATAACCTTCTCATGTCATCCAGCTTTGGAAGGTCCCGCTGATAGCACATGGTTCTTTTCTGCTCAATAATAGTGTATAGCCCAGCTTTCCTCAATGCTCAATGTATTCTGCTGTTCTGATAACCAATAATAATGACTAATCATCACCACAGAAAAGTATGCAAGGTAGTGGATACATTAATTAGCTTCATTTGGCAACTCCACAGTGGGTCAGAACATCATTGTTGTGGATCAAAATATGCAAGTCATGCTCATTCAAAAATGTTATGAAGAAGCCAGGTACAGTGTGACAGTTGTACATATTCACAGGGCATGGAAGGATTATTTAATACATGCATATAGTATGTGGTTATCAGATCACAGTAATTAACATGACCATCTCTTGAACATGCTATTTCTTTTTTCTTGTTCTTTATAAAATATGAAATAAGAATTTATGTCCTATAGTCATCCACCTGCACTATAGAATGTTAGATCTTAATCCTCCTATGTAATTGTATGTTAGTAAATACTTTTTCTTCCTTTAATGTCAGACATCCTCTTAGACATAAGATCGAAAGCATGAAGGGGTTATAAAATGTGACTTTTCTGATCTTAGTATAAAATAACTTGGGTTAAATGCATAAGAAAAGAAATTAAAAGATTTTTTGCCAATTCTGAACAGTATTTTTCAAGTCTATAAGGTCCCAAATGTGCTGATCACCATAGATGGACTCATGATTCAGAGGCCTTATCTTGGCCTTGACTGAAAACTGCACCCATCAGGTTCACTGGATGAGAACCGTTGCCCTCTGGTTCACTTAATGAGAGCCACCACCCTCAGGTTCACCAAATGAGAACCACCACCCTCAGGCTCACCGAATTGCTTCTTTCTCTTTCAGCTTCCTCCATTCTCAAAAGGGAGAAGCGGCTGAGGACGAAGAATGTGCATTTCAGCTGTGTCACCGTGTACTACTTCACCAGGAGGCAGGGTTTCACCAGTGTGCCCAGCCAGGGGGGCAGCACTCTGGGGATGGCCAGCCGCCACAACAGCGTGCGCCAATACACCCTGGGAGAGTTCGCCAGGGAGCAGGAGAGGCTGCACCGGGAGATGCTGAGAGAGCACCTCAGGGAGGAGAAGCTGAACTCTCTAAAACTAAAGGTGAACCCTCAACTTGGTTTTTGCAAAACCCCATCTGCTTGTATGTAGCACCTTGAGCCAACTATATTCATTCACAAATCAAACTGTTTTACAGAACAGACTGCCTAGAGATTTTTTACTTCTTTTGACTGACTTTGGTTTGTTTGTTGTTTGTTGTTTGTTTGTTGAAAGCAAAGCAGCATACTGTTCTCGTGGGAAACTTACCTGACATCATTCATTCACAAATATTTATTATTGAATATTGGTTGATACTTTATATACACTTTTATGAATGTGCTTGGACTGGGGCTAGCAGAAGTCCAAAAACAGTTATAGTCCCCTCTCCTTAGGATTTTACATATTAATAAGAAAGGAAATTATTAATCAAGTGGTCAAAGATAATTAAATCAGACTTTCACTCCGGGTTATGAAGGAAAGTTGTAAGGTGTTACAAAAATATATGACAGGAAATGGATGTGGATAAGGAAGTTAAAGAATGCTCCTTAAAGAAGAGAGATGAAAATCTGAGGCAGTAACTTGGCACAGAGGACTGGCAAGAGTGCACAGGCTTTTGGCTGGACCTGAGCCATGGAAAGTAACGTGAAGACAAACCACATTAAAGTGCGTCATGGTAAATTTTTGTTGTCAGGGCATCAAAGGTTATCATGAGTTTTAAACACAAGGTTGTCAGGAGAGAGGTGACTGTAGGGTAGGATTAGACTGAAGACAGAAAAGGGGAAGAAAGACAGATAGACATGAGAATTTAAGAAGAAGGATCAACAGTGCTCCTTGATGAGTTGGATTTGGAAGAATGAAAAGGGGGGAATCAGGAATCAGAAGTTTCTGGCTCACAGAGCTCAATGGGTGTAAGAGATAGCATTGCTTGCTGTGCCTGGAAATGACAAGGAACACAGGGAAAGGTGCAGGCTGAGAGTGAGGTCTTCTTTGCACATAGGAGTTGAAGGGCTTTTGAGTTATCAAGAGGTATCAGGACAGTATCTTGGTGGAGCTAATGTCCTAACACCTTTTGACAATAAGTGGAGGACAACAAAGTACAGAAAATGCCTTTTATTGTCTGGAGGCTGTCTGTCACACTATTAGCTTATAGGACACATTCTCCCATCATGACCTAATAGCAAGAAAGCATTTGGGGAGTTATCCTTATAAGTCACTCGCTGAGCACCTGAAGCACTATTGGTGACTTTGTCACCTTTACCTTTAGTTTATGAATTCAGTCAGCAGAGGTGTGGCACATGCTTTGAAATATCTTATTTTGTGCATTTTACAGTGTGTGTGTGTGTGTGTGTGTGTGTGTGTGTGTGTGTGTTCGAAATGCATGAAAAGGCAACTTAAATGAAGTTAGATACAACTCAGTCTAGAACCTATTTCCTATTTCCTTTGCTAGTATTTTTTGGCAAGTTTCAATGAAAGTTCCTTGGGTTTTTCTAACAGCAACCCCTGTTTCTAGGATCGATTTTCCTGTAGCTTAATTCAACAGTGGTTATTCATTTTGTTTCTGCATTCTATCCTTTGTCTTTGCAATCCACTTCAAACTAACTCCACCACCTCCCCAAAGATGACCTCATTCTCCAGGTTTAAATATTAGCAAATCAATGATAAGAGCTGCCAATCATGAAGTGGTTTTTATTTGCCAAACAGTTTATAAATGAGTTAATTTAATCCTCACAAAGACCCAATGAGACTGGCGAATAATCAAAACATGTATGCAGCTGAGGGAAAATAAAAGCACAAAGGTGTTCCATAAATGACTCATTGAATGAAAGCTGACTTCTTATTTTGTTCTTTATATCAAACTGATTTATTACCCCATACAGAAATTTAGGAACAATCTTTGTCCTTTTCTGGGGCTTGGGACTGTCTGCAGTAGTTTTAACAGCTGAGAGACTATAAAGCTATCAGAGAAACAGAAGCTTTATAATAGTGAACTTGGGTAATTGTACACATGGTGATTGATGGGGGGCCATAAGCCACAGCAGCCTTTCCCACACCAGGCAGTGATTGAGTCTCATAATTCTTATCCATCTACTTCCATGTTCTTTTCTAAAGAGCAGGAAAAGAAGAAAGACAGCATTCTTGTTGATTCATTTTTAAAACTATGCTTAGGGTGAGGTGCTGATAAGTAGTCCCTGAATGACTGGTTATCATCTCTATTTGCAAATGACCAGGAAGCTACAGGTTAGGGGCTTCTGCAGTGGTCTGAGCTTCACTGGGTTTATGGTACTCAGAAACACATGTTACATGAAGCTAAGATCACAGACTAGCAGGCCAGTCTTCTAAAGTATGCAAGAGGAAAAGCCTGTGTTAGGAAAACTGACTGGAGTTCCTCCAACATATTAATTTCTTTGATTTTAAAATATCAATGACTATACTTGCCTAAGGTTTAATTGTGCCAAATCTAAAATTAATAAGCACAAAAATTAGTTGTGCAAAAATTTGACTCTGATCACTCAAAATTTCCCAATTACCTTGACATTTGTTTCTAAGTATGATTCCTCTGTGGTAAAGGAAATGTGGCTAAATCGATTCCATGGCTTTGGAGTTGAGCAATAGAAGAAACTTGGTACAGTAGGGGGCACTCCAAAGAGGAAAAAGAGGATTGTTGATGATATCCTCTGCTGCTAGATGTGCTGGCACATGCCTGTGTTCCCAGAGTTCCAGGAGCAGAGGCAGACTAGGCTTATTCATAAGACCCCTCTGTGGTAAAGGAAATGTGGCTAAATCGATTCCATGGCTTTGGAGTTGAGCAATAGAAGAAACTTGGTACAGTAGGGGGCACTCCAAAGAGGAAAAAGAGGATTGTTGATGATATCCTCTGCTGCTAGATGTGCTGGCACATGCCTGTGTTCCCAGAGTTCCAGGAGCAGAGGCAGACTAGGCTTATTCATAAGACCCCAATGAGAGAGAGAGAGAGAGAGAGAGAGAGAGAGAGAGAGAGAGAGAGAGAGAGA
>NW_008336076.1:893440-902970 GCF_000622305.1 Nannospalax galili | reverse complement strand
GAGAGAGAGAGAGAGAGAGAGAGAGAGAGAGAGAGAGGAGAGACTGACTTTGCCCACGTGAGTTTTCACCTGAGATGGACTCTGGGATTGGCAGTGAACTCTCTGTTAAGTGAGGATAGGAGGAAAAGCAGTAGCACATAGCACCTGGTATGTCGGACCTTCTCAAAGCTCTCACAGGGGAGATGATATAACTCACGGGACTGGGAACTAGATAGTTTTTATTTTACTTCTTTAAATAGTCAATGTTCTTATGAAGGAAAGACAAATTCCTCTAGCACTATGCGTATGCACTTTCTAGGGAATCTCTACCAAGTTCCAAATAGAGGAACTATTTATGCAATGGCTCCTTTCCCAATGACTAAAAAGAAACCCACATGCATGCTTGTAAATGTTGCCTGATAATAAATAGTTTGGAAACAAATTAAGAATAGAAATTTAGGTTTTGAGTATAAAATTGCTTCTCATTTGGTAATTCATCTCCGGAGTTATGAGTTTTGACAGATACCAAGAAATGCTATGGACGATTAGATTTGAAACAAATCCAGTTTTATTTGGGGGTTTCAAGTGTTATCTTTTTTTTTGTTGGTGTAGTGAATGTTTTTTACACATTGTCTATAACTAATGGAGAAAACTAATTGAATAAAATGCATGTTCCTAGAAGAAATAACCAGCTTTAGATTTCTAAATTACAGAGCACAATCTTTTTTTCCTGTCAAACCCATTCAGACATGTCATACACTTCATAGTAATCAGTGTAGTCATCTTAATACTACACTCTTTTGCAGATTAAGCACTTAGATTTAATAATCTGTGCCACACTGTTGAACAATTACATAAGCCTTTATTCCCATTTCCCCTGTTTCTGGAAAATGCCTCCAGCTGCTGTTTGCAGGTTCCACGGAGGCTTGGTCTCTCAGTTGCCTCTGGTTTCATTCTAGTGGGCTCTATTGTGTTGCCCCAGGAACTCTAGCTTAGCTTGCACAGACTTGATTCCAGTCAGTGCTTCTACCACGCAGCTTCTCCGGAGATCAAAGCTCTTTTGCCACTCTTAGAGAATCTCTAGTTGCTCTCCACAGTTGTACCCTCTTCTGGGTGACTCAGTTACTTATGTGTTCATGAGTCATGCATGCTTGTTGATTCCCTTTTCCAAACCTAAAGCACAAAGAGTGGCCACCTTTTAATGCATCTTTTAACGATGAATCTTTTTAAAAATCTCTACTTAAATCTTTTTCACCTGAAATCTTAGATTTATGACTGCTATAGTCCTTTGGTGATTTACCCATGCAATATTAAAATTGTCCCCTTTAATTCCAGCTCCTGTATCTTTTTAAAACTCCTGATATTAATTTTTCAGGTAAAGAACATAAATGTACTGGAAAATATATGAGAGTAGGGATTTGGGGGGAATGGCTGAATTATACCTCCGACCCACAGTTTCAATATTTTGGGGTGTGGTTTTAATTTTCTTCCACATACTATAGCTCTTTAAAATAAATGCTTATTAAATTTTTGTGTATTTCATACATAAAATCATCTTTATATCCCTTTCCCCCTTCCCCTTTGGCACCCTCCCATAACCCCCCCACCCCACACCATGGGAATCCATGCATTCCGTCATTTGTATTAAGGCCTATTGTGTAAAGTTAGTGTCCTGAGATGTCCCTCTGTGCAAGTTCATCTACCAGGGTTTAGTCAGCCTGTCTAGAGTCTCTCCCTTAAAGAAGATCAGCCCTTCTTCACCCAGCAGTAATCAGCTGCCAATACTTCCTAAACTACAGTTGGGACTTGCTGTTCATTTCCACAGTACTGTGCTGGGTTTTTGTCTGCCTGAGTTTGCATGGGTCTTGTGCATGCTGACACCATTGCTGTAGGTTTGTATGAGAAGGGTCCCAGGATCCTGTAGGACTATTTCTGTATGGTCATGCACCTCCTCGCTGGCTTTTACAATCCCCCCTGCCGCCGCTTCTGCAATGGACCCTGAGCCCTAGGTCGGTGGACCTCAATAGGAGTCCTGTCCAAGGACCTATACTCTTCCAACTCTTATTTTCTGCTGACTCTATTCTCTGTGTTTTGGCCATTTGTGGCCTTTTGTGTTCCTAACCCTCTGTTGCATGAGGGAGCTTCATTGATGAGAACTGAAAGATGGACTAGTGTTCTCTTCATCCCTTGTTCTATGTTCCGTGAGTTGTAGGTGTAGAGGTTGCATCCTGGATGTGCCACTTAGGCTTGGGCAGCTCACAGAGAATCTCTGTGTGTGACCAGAGGTATAACCCTGTAATAATCTCTGTCTGTTGAAAAAGAAGCTTACTTTAATGGGTGGTGACTAGGATACTTCTCTGTAAATTTAAGGATCCATATTTTGCACATAGTAAGAAATTACATTTGTCTAGGGATATGAGAGCCTTGGGGTTTTCTCTAGATCTTTGACCTCTCCAGCTATGTGTATTTGGCTAGGTTTATAGTACCAGACATGAGTTTCCTCCCATTGAGTGGGCTTTAAGTCTAATTATGTAGCTGTTGATTACCCCCAAGATAAAAAAAAGTGCCACTACTGCACCAATGTCGTTTGCTGTACTAGTCACTGATGTGGTTTTCAGGCCTTGAAGCTGGGGTTGGACATTCAATTGATGTTCTCCCTTAGCAGCTTGTGTAGAGATCTCCAAAGCTATGAGTGCCAGCCTTCAGGGGAGGTGGCTTCCACGTCAGTTCCAGCTCCATTTTTCCAGATCCTGTATCCAAAGTATGTCCTGTCTAAGAGACTCCCAGAATTACACAGGCTATTGCCACAATATTTGATTGCCTCCCAGAACTTGATGGTAAAACCCTAGCTGAAGACCATAGCACTTTTATAGATGTGTCTTAGCCTATTGGTTATGGTATTACTGAAATCCACTTATCTCCTCAGAACTTCTCTCTTAGACTCTGTAATTGTTTCAGAGCACACTGAATTTCTAGAATGCATCAACAATGGAAGCATACTTCAATACCAAACAGAAAACTTTACTGTGCCAAGTACCTGCTCTATCATGTGCACATATGCACAACCTATTTTGACAAGTAGAGAAAAAATATACCTCACCAAAATGATGGAGACTGACAGGCTAGGTTTCTACCCTGTATATGTGTAATACATTTAAGAATGTGTTCTTTCAAAATATTGCAGGTGTTTTAGTTGACATGGAACAATTAAGCATGTAATCAAATCTTCCTTCTTGTGTAAGAAGTATTACTATTTTTTAAGTCAGGAAAATCATTGCAGAAGTTCTCCTGGTTTAAATGTGAGGTGCCCTCAGTGACGAGGTTTACTCAAGTTGCTCACTAGAGTGAATTGTATATATCACTTCCCAGTGGTTGCTTGAAATGAGCTTGGAAGAAATATGTAAACTCCAGAACTTGGAGAATGCAATCAATAATAGCTTTGTGTCTTCACAATGTCAGTTATTTAAGTATTTACCAGCATGCTACTGTATTCAGCCTGGGTTATTATCTATCACTGAAAAAGGTGATACTGATATAGACTAGAAGGAAGGAGGAAGAATTTTTTAAAAGATATGTCTTGTATGTTGATGTTATACTTTCTGGTGACTTTTGTGGTGATAGAGTATCCAAGAGCTTCTTATGATTTCAGATCACTTATTTATTGATATCATTCTTACTGTGTTGCATAAGCTCTTATTTATTGATATCATTCTTACTGTGTTGCACCAGTCTCCCAAGGAGCTGAGATTGGAGGTACCTGGCTCGGGTGGTTGAAATTCATAAAGGAAAGCAAGCAAATATCCCTGGGTCTTTCAAGGTGTGATTAAATTAATTTAGTTTGCCACCTATAATGACTATCTAATTACAGAAGATGTATATCATAAAATCTGACTGAATATCAAAGTGTTATCAATGTTTTCCTTCAGTTTTCCAAAGACCTTATAAACTAGACCACCTGTCTTAAACACAGCCAGTTCTTTTATTCAGTATATGTCCTGTGCATGTCAGCTTACAATTACCCATCCCTGGTACCTACAGCACATTACTTGGTTAAAATATCAAGTTTTATTTATACAGTTTTAATGGCAATCTCCTTCTTTCACTGAGAAACCTACTATCATCCTACCACAGTTTACCCCAGTTCTGCTCTCTAAACACACAGAATAATTCTGTTTTCCTAATCCCAAGTGTTTGAAAGCAGTATCGATAGAAATGCAAAAATAAAAAATAAAAAAATAAAAATAAAAAACAGAAAAAAAAAAAAGCAAACAAGCAAAGCTCAGTTCTTTTAAGCCAAGTGTGTATCACACTATAAATCTAATTTTATAATAGTTCCAGATAAAGACTCCTCTTCTGTGCTGGACATAAAATGATAAGTAAAGTTTTGTCATATTTTAACAAGAGTGACCTTGTTATCTGCATACATGATAACCTTGCCTTTTAGGTCCTTATTCAACTTAGGAATTTCAAACTGAATTTCACAAGGTAGGATTGAGTTTGGGAAATGCCTTCAAGACGTGTTCCTCAGGAGGAAAAGAGGTCTTTGTCCTGCATCACCCTACCATGATCTCTATTGGGAATTCTTGCCAATAACAACCATGGTTACTGATGGATAAATATGTACATCTATCACTCAGGTAAAAACTCATTCCTGATTACACTGATGGTGCAAAAGAAGCTGTGTTCAGAGACTTTCTCACCCTCCAATGGCACTCATTAATTAGACACCATCCTGTCTTTCTTTCTATGAGAAGAGCATATGAAATTTTGTCAGAGCCTACAAATTAGACAAGGAGTCACCTAGGATTAGACAAGAAACATAGATTTCCAAGGCTCTGGGTTTTCCAACCATAGTCTATGAATTGTGGGAACAGGGACTACCAGAGCAGAAGACACAAGCCTCTGTACACCTTGCTTTTAACTTTTTCTATATTGAGGTTCTGCATAGAATTTATCTGAAAAAGTTACTTTTGTCTCTAATGAACCTAAGGCTCTAGCTTAGTATTCAGTGTTCTCCTTTATTGCATTTTCTGAGACTTTCTGTTTAAATAATTCTTTCTAGAGCTGGAGAGTTGGCTCAATGGTTAAGAGCAATGGCTCCTCTTGCAGAGGCCCCAGGTTTGATTCCCAGCACCCACGTGGCAGGTAACAACCGTCCTAACTCCAGTTGTAGGGGATTCGATGCTCTCTTCTGACCTCCTTGGGCATTGCACAACATAGGTGCACCTACATCCACCCAGGCAATATACTCATATACACAAAAGAAAAAAAAAAGTTTAAATAATTCTCTCTAGAATAGCATTTTCCAGAATTAGCTTCTTTTATAAACAATTCATTCCCATTTTGATCATCATTTAATTTCTTTCCCCATGATGCCTCACAGATGTTAGAATGAGCAATCATAATGTAAGCTTTTTCATTACTGTAGAACATGATTGCTGAGCCTGGGGATTCTTATGTGAAGCAGTGCACTCTTCCAGTGTCTGGGGCCTTATCTTTGCTTCACTTCCTTCCTGACAATGTCTGCTATCCCATTTCAGGCTTGAAATTTTTTTTCTTCTAACGGAATCAGAATAGAAAGCAAATAATTCTGATTTGTATCTTTGTACCTTCCTTTTCATCTGTTTTTTTCCCTCCCTTTTATTTCTATAATGTGCACAAATATTTTGGTGCATTTACTATATTTTGTCATATTTATTTACATTCTTCCCCCCAGAAGACTGGGATTTCCTTAGACGGCAGAACTATTATCTATTTATAAACCCCTGTACTTACTATAATACATGGTATTATAGAATAGTAATTGAGAAAATTCATTCATTCATTTTAAAATATTTATTAATCAATCATATAAGAGAACTACAACGCTGCCGGGGATACAAACGAGAACGAGACAAACAGGCTTTATTCTCAGCATGTCCATGGTATTGTATTGACAGGGTGTGAAGTCATCCTGCAAAACTATAAATTAGGGAACCAGCTACACTAGTTAAATGCAGTCTATGACAAATGACTAGACTCAGCTGAGAAAATAAAAAAAAAAACTGATACATTAGTTCACCCAGCCTTGCCCAGTTTCTCCTAACAGCATCTTCGTCCGAAAGACTACCTCCACACACCCAAGAAGAGAGACCTAAAGGAAAGCATTAAGTGATGAGGTGTCATTTTTGCAGCTTGCTCCGTTTTTCTCTCCTGCATTCTCTGTTTTGTGTCTTTTTTCTGAAAGAGCTGATTTGAAGGAAGCATGTATTAATCTTTGTCTCCTGGTCTGATCTTGCATTGAAGTCAACTCTTGGATTATAGATGCTAGCCAGTGCTTTTTCAAAATTTATTTTTTGCCTGGCACTTGGAAGACAGAAGCAGGTGGATCTCTATGAGATCAAGGCCAGCCTGGTCTACATAGTGAATTCCAGGCCAGCTGCAGCTACAGGGAGCCTTGTCTCAAAGAAATGTTTCCTTTGTTTTTTGTTTTACTCTTCAATCAATTTTTTCTGCCTTTGCTCTTAAGAATTTGTACTCCAAACCTGTCTTTCCTGCCTGGCAAGACTTTGGAGTCAAATAAACCTGAGTTTGATTCTGAGTAACATCACTAATTAGTTATTCAGCTAGACTTGGATAAATTAGCTTCTGCAAGCTCCAGTCTTCCCAACTATTAAAAAATTATGCCCTAATGTTGTCATGTAAATGGAGAGAGATAATCAGCAGGATATGGATGGAGCTCAGTGCCTAACAGCAGCTCAGTCTGGCTCAGCAGCAGCTTCGACATTGATGGGCAACAGCACTTAGTGCTGCTGGAATTGATGACTTTTCACAGTCTTAGTCCATTTCATTTCATGTGTTAATAATTCTGTAAGGACCAGAACATTTTATTACTAGCCACACCACACAACTGCTGAAAACAAGTGTGTTTATGTTTAGTTTTCTGTTTGATTTTTAGCATTTTAGTTGGTCTACATTTTGAGCATGTTTTCCCTCTCTCCGCAATCATTTTACATTGAATTAGTTATTTGGATGCTTTAATGGCACCAAAAATTTCAGTTTGATCTAGGATAGAGCACAATGCAGTCATTAACCTGTCAATTATCCAGGCGACTATATGTGTAGAATCACTCCCCTTTTTGAGCCATAAGCAATGAAATAAAATGAAAATAAATAGCATTCCTTTAAAGAGAAATTCCTCTTTTTCTCCCGCCTTTGTTATCTTAAAGGCGATGACTTTGATTTGTGATTTGATATAACTGTGTTTATCCTGTCTTATATTTTCTCTACATTTGTATGCATTTATCTGTAGCATGCTGTTCTGAGCACAACATGTATTGACAGTGGAATTTATCTACCATGTGATAAGGAAAACAAATGGTAGAAAGGCTACTCATGCTCCAGTAGATGGTTCTATACCCACGCAATACAGGCAGCACCAAGTGGACTCTGTTTAGATTTATAAAAGTGAGAAAGCAAGCAAGCACATAAAGTTGAGAGGAAAAAGTGGTGGGGGGATGTGAAAGGAATTGGAGAAGATGGGGGTAGATTTGATCAAAACATGTTATGTGCATGTATGGAATTCTCACTCAAAATAAAAATAAAAAGTGGCTATGATAAGGAAACAAAATTAGATCAACAGGGAAAATAGAAGGAAAAGTTGAATGCCACCTACTTTGGGCAGCCCGTACTTGGTTGGAAGTAGTCTGGGAATCATCCGCATTGTGATTCTCACAATACCGTGTCCTATGCATCAAGTATGTAGATGTACAAAATAAACTTTTGGCATTGCTTACTAATACTTATCATTAGGTACACATTTGCAAAATGGAAATGCTAGAATTCTTTCATTCTAAAGCAGGTTAATAGCCCTTTTATTCCTAGAGTGAGCCCAAACACATTACACAGTGGCCCCAAAACAAAGTCCCACGTCCAGTGTTGTCAGTCTATGCATGCAGGTTATGAGTACATTTTATATTCTGACAGAATGATGTAGATAAATGCATAAAATACAAAAAATTAAAGAAAATAGCAAAACAATTGTATCGAATCACAAGTCAATTATCACCTTTAAGGCAGCTAAGGCAGGAGAAAAAGATGATTCATTTTGAAGGATTGCCATTTATTTCATTTCATTTCCTTGTTTGTGTCCAAGAAAAGGAGCAATTACACTGAGTCCAGTCACCCAGATACTTGGTAGGTTAATTGATGCATTGTACTCTATCCTGTATCAGGCTTTAGAAAACTCTATTGTTTGGTGAGAGGTGCTTTGCCTCCACTGTTAGTTTGACTGCTGGTCCATTTTAAGATTCGAACTTCCTCTGAAAATCTTGCTTTTTCACACCTGTGCCAGCCCTCTCTGGAGTGTGAGTCCTAGGAACTCTCAATGTCTTGTGTTGACAGCCATAGCCAGGAAATCCTTATGAAGTGAATTAAAATTACTAGGTTCTTTATCTCTTTATTCCGTCTATTGTGATTTGTTTTTGTGCCAGTGCACCTAGTTGCTAAGTGGCATGTGCTTGTACCTCCAAAACCAAAATAAGCATAAAAGACTATTTGACAAATATTAATTATGGAAACTACGTGTGTTTGCCATAGCTATGGAGAGCACAAGCGGTATGTAATCAGGTACTTGGTGTCTTTGTGATTTGGACTATTCCATTCCTGTGCCTTGAATTCCTCATCCATCAAATAGATATCATTATAATCTCTGCCTTGTGAGGTTTTTTTGTGATGCTAAATGCACTAATGCAGAGAAATGCTTAGATTAGTTTCTGATACACAGATTATTGCATGTACCTGTTTCTACTAACTCTCTTTCACTCTCACTTCCATTATTTTTCTTTCATATGCAAACAAGAGCACATTTAAAGGCCAGCATTATTAATAGTGTTTATACCACATTGCATGTTTGAGAGAGAGAGAGAGAGAAAGAGAGAGAGAGAGAAAGAGAGAGAGAGAGATGCTAGGCAAATGCCACCAAGATATATCACTAGCCCTCAGTTTCTTGAAGAAAGTTCTCCATATGTAGCCCAGGCTGACCTCAAACTTGCAAGTCTCTTCCTTTCCCTCCCAGATGCTGGACTGCAGGTGCACACTACTATGCCTGGCTTTTTTTTTAAAGTAATTTTTTAGTTCATGTACAAAATAATGGGTTACATCATGACATTTTGATAAGTCTCTCATTGTATTTGCTCATATGCATCTTTCAGTATTCTTTATGGGTCTTGTTATTTCTCCAAACAGTCCCTCTTCTGTGTTCATGTCAGTCACCAATATGTAGATAGATCGGTAGATCAATGATGATAGATGATAAATAGATAGACAGATAGATAGATAGATAGATAGATAGATAGATAGATAGATAGATGATGGATCATGATAGATGATAGATAGATAGATGATAGAGATAGATAGATGATAGATTATGATAGATCGATAGATGATAGATTGATAGATAGATATAGATAGATAGATGATAGATAGATAGATAATAGATACATAGATAGATGATAGATAGATAATAGATACATAGGTAATGATAGATAGATAGATAGATGATAGGTAGATGA
>NW_008336076.1:846661-893409 GCF_000622305.1 Nannospalax galili | reverse complement strand
GATAGATAGATAGATAGATAGATAGATAGATAGATAGATAATTGATAGATACATAGATAGATGATAGATAGGTGATTGATAGATGATAGATTCTGCATGTGACAGAAGACACTACATCTATCTTTCATCTAACCGTTACGTTTTCTTATCTCCCCGAACTGCCTCTCTTTAGTTCCCTTCCCAGCTGATATACCTGCCTTCTACTTTCATGTCCTCTGTGCCTATGTATGATAACTATCATAGGTATGATTTCTAGATTCTACATATTGTTTTTCTGAGTCTGCCCTTTTTTTAACTTAATATGATGATCCCCAGTTTCATCCATTTTCCTGAAAATTATTTAGTTGCATTCTTCTTTACAACTAAATAAAACTCAATTAGAATATACACAACATTTTCTTTAGGCATCTGTTGCTGGGCATCTCAGATGGCTCCATTACTAAGCTATTATGAATAGTGTTGTACCAAACATGGATGTACAAGTATCATTGTGGCATTCCTTCAGGTTTACACCCAGAAGTGGAACAGCTGGATCACATGATAGTTCTGTTTTCACTTTGTTGAGGAATTTCCACAGTGGCTATACTTAGTTTACATTCCTACAGCAGCAGAGAAAGCTTCTTTTTCCGTGTATCCTCCTCATCACTTGTTACATTTGTTTTCTTGATATTATCGATTTGAACTGGGGTGAGATGGAATATCAGTGTAGTTTTAATTTGTGTTTCCCTGGGCTAAAACTGTTGAGTATGTTTTCATGTAATTATTGGCCATTTGTATTTCTTCTTTCAAAAGTGCTTTCTTTATTTGCCCATTGGTTGATTGAATGATTTAGGTCTGGAGTGTTTAATTTTTTACATTCTTTATATACTAATGTATAATGTATGGTTGGCAGAGATTTTATCCCGTCCTGTAGACTATATACATAGCTTTGAATCTCCTCAAAAGGAAGCATATATTTGAAAGTACTGGTTATTGAATATTACTATTTTATATATAAAATAGAGTTTTAGACACATTGTGTTGAAGTTAATGTTAGAGTTCCAAGACTGTATAAGGTACCATAGGATCCTTATAATCTGTGAAATGTAGGAAAAGCATATTGAAATGAGTCAAGGAATTGCTTTCTTATAAATCCACATTGGAGAGATTTTAATGAATCAAAGTCTGAAAATTCAATGGTTCTCTTTTGAGATAGAAAAAAACATATTTAAAAAGTTGCCATCATGTCAAGAAAAAAATAGGCTCTGCAACCTGAATGTTCTTGCAGTTGAAGATGGACATGAAGCAGTTCAGGAATATGGCTGAGGCCATCCTGGCACAGTCTCTGCATTTCATTGCACCAGATTTTGTGAGTGCAATAGATGTGAACTGGTAGGAAACAGTTGACTTTCTCCTGTACTGCTCTCGGCAGGAAAAGTGCATATGAAAATAGTGTATGTAGCACCCTAATCTTAAAGAGCATCTGAACTCAGTAGTTTGAGCCTTGGTTTTAAAGAAATGACACAGACAAGAGGAGAGGGGCATGGTGGAGAATATGTTCCAAAGGCAGCTGTGATGGTTCACCTTTATTGTCAGTTTGACTGGATTTAGAACTATGTGGGAGTCACATATCTGGGACACTGTTTCCAGAAAGGTTTAACTGAGGAAGGAAGATCGACCCTAAATGGAGGTGGCACTGTCTCGAGGGCTGACTGGAAAGGGGGAAGCTGTGTTCTCTCTGCTTCCTGCTCTGCCCAGTAGTGAAGACATAGACTCTGCTGCCATGCCTCCCTGTGGAGGTGTACTGTACCCTCTCAAACAGGCATCCAGAGTGAATCCTCTTCAGTGGCTTTCTGTGAGGAATTTCATTACAGCAATGAGAAAAGGCACCAGAAACTGGGAAATGGGGAAGATAAGCCAGTTGCTAAGTTCAATGATCTTGAACTGGTGAGAAAACCTTGCAAGATGACTTCAACACCATAGGAGACTTTGAAAACATAGATTACAGCTTATGTAGGTTTTTGTATAAGAATGGAGACAGTGGGAAGTGTAGCTGTGTGGGAAGGAATTGTAGACTATTGAGTAAATTTTTATTTAAATTGAAATTAAATTGTTTATCGTAATCAAAGGATATAAAAAAAACCAAGATCCAGAGTATATTTCTAAGGACATTATATTTGGAGTAAACTGAATCTATAGTTGGACTTATGAGATTTTTTTAAAAAAATTGTTCTTGGGCTGGAGAGATGGCTTGGCAGTTAAGAACACTGGCTGTTCTTGCAGAAGACCCAGCTTTGAATCCCAGCACCCACATGACAGCGAACAACTGTCTGTAACTCCAGTTCCAAGGGGATCCAACAGCCTCTTCTGTCCTCCACACGACACTGCAACACATAAAATTAAATAAATAAAATTTTTTTAAAAATAAATAAAAATAATAAAAATTTTAATTGTTTATTAGATGCCATTTGGTTATGTTGCCCTAAAAGTTTGGATGTGCTTATATATGCTTGCTAAAATTTCACTTTTTTATTTGTTTTAGTAGGCAAAGTCTCACTGTGTAGCCTAGGCTGGCCTTCAACTCAAGGCCTCTCAATGCAGCTTCCAGAGAGCTGGGGTTACAGGCTTGTGCTACCATGCCTGGCCTCACTTTGTCTTGGTTTTCAGATTTTGTGTATTTCAACCACCATTTTTTTTTTAAAGATCTAGTTTTGTTCATATAAGCTGGAGACTTTGCTGTTATAATGCTACTGATTGTACAGAGCAGCATTATGAATATGAAACATGGAGATGCTGTTGAATGAGTATCTTTGTGTACTCGAGTTCTGTAGGCGCTTGCATTTCTTTGAAAATCATATTTTTATGCATAGAAATGTACAGCTTGTTAGTAAATGAGAATTAACAGAAATGATAACCACAACTAAAGTGAAGCCCCGTATTGAACATCACAGCTTAACCAATACATATATAAAGAATACCAGGTGGAGGAGATGGTTCAGTCAGGAAGCACTGCAGAAGCCTGAGGACCTGAGTTTATGTGAGTGTTATAACACACACATAAAAACCCAGGCGTGGTAGCACACTCTGTAATCCCAGCTCTGAGGAAGTGGAAACAGACAGATCCCAGGGATTGCTGTCCTGCCAGTCTGGCTGACACAGGAAGTTCCAGGTCCAGCAAGACACCCTGTCTCAAAAACTAAGGTCTAAAGCAATAGAGGAAGATAGCCTGACATCAACTCCAGAGGGGAGGAGGTGGGGAATAAATTGTGGCTCATACTAAGAAATAATATCCGATAAAGAAAGTCCTTCCAAGACTGCTGATTTAAGTTCTAAAGTATTTTTAATGTGATTAAGCAACTTTTGAAAATATATCTCAAGGAGCCTTTGTAATGTGTCTTATTAGGCTCTCACTCCTGATCCTTTTCTCTGTGGAAGTTTCTCTGCTGGGGGGCAAAGTCTAACCTTCACCCTGTTCTTCACTCCCTCCAAATTGTCCAGTCTGAAGTTGTTACCCTGTAGTAAATATTCTTATGTAAATATGAACATTTTTCTATAAAGATGAGAGTGTAGTGTCTGATATCTCTAGAGTACTTCCACTGCTTAATGAATCATTTGTTCAGGTCACCAAGCATGGTAAGAGTTATAATTAATGAAGTAGAAAGTAACAAATTGAAGAATTAAAATAGCTTCTGTATTTAGAACGTCCCGTGATTTATTTCTTATAGAATTTCAGCTTTTACCCGTGGGCTGCTCCTCAGAAAAAAAATCTTGTTCATTTTCAGAGAAAATTTCAAATGTTTTTTATGAAGGAAACAATAGGTGGTAGTATAATAATAACAAATGAAATACTTATTCAGGGTTTACTGATTTATGAGGTTACTACAGAAAAGAAATAAAAATACAAACAGCCGCCATGACGATGCCAGGAGTATGCTGTTATGCAGAAGGTGGGGCTGTGGGCACACACTCCTTTGAGAGTCAAGTCTGCTGTTTCAGTGTAGGCTGGTTAACCTTGACAGCCAACCCTCCATGTCTGATTTACTGAAATCACACTGACCTGACTGATTACTTCACATCAAGCCCTCCTTCTCAGAATGTTCTGAGTAATAATGGTTTGCCACCCCAGCTCCACAGTGCAACACAGTCTTCTTTCCTATGTGTATGATTTGCTATAGCCTGAAAGACAAACTTGTTATTTCAAGACATGACGTTTACTAGGTAAGGTGGTCATAGCTGCCACTAAGATGCTGTCACTTTTGAACTAGGACCTATTTCCTCTGACATCAGAAATGCCCACTGTGAGCTGATTGTAAAGACAGCTTTCAGGGATGGGTGTCTGACCTCTTGTCTGTTCATACTATGCTCATTTAAGCTCTAACTATAGCCACTCACATTAAGAGGTTAAGAGCATTTTTAAAAGCCTGTTATTTTGTCGTCTTTGTTTTTCTTCCTGTGTCTTCTCTGGCTGTGCGCACACACACACACACACACACACACACACACACACACACACACAGGCCCTGCGCACTGCGATTTTGCGGACTCTATGCATAACAACAATCCTCAGCAATGCTGAGTCGGGACTCTGGCTCTGCCCAGATGACATCTCTTATTTACTTCCTTATATCCCTAGATGACTAAGAATGGCACGGTAGAATCTGAAGAAGCCAGCACTCTCACCGTGGATGACATTTCTGATGATGATATTGATTTAGACAACACAGAAGTCGACGAATACTTCTTCCTACAACCCCTGCCAACAAAAAAAAGGAGAGCCCTGCTTCGAGCCTCTGGAGTGAAAAAGATCGATGTGGAAGAAAAGCACGAGCTGAGAGCCATTCGCCTGTCACGGGAGGACTGTGGCTGCGACTGCAGAGTGTTCTGTGATCCAGAGACGTGTACCTGCAGCCTGGCAGGCATTAAGTGTCAGGTAAGGAATTAGGATCTCAGGGCATCTGAAGAAAAGATGTCACATGCCATCCCAGAAAGCAGCAGTCATGTTGTATATAATGAGTTTTTCACGTGAAGAAGAAAACTATGGCAAGGGAACACACGTAATTCAAGGGTAAAGAAAGCCTAATTCAAGGACGTTCATAAAATACTTGTACATAGAAAATACACTGCGATGGCAGGCCAAACTGCAGTTGAGTTCATTGAAGTGATTTCTCCTGGATTCTGTTATTTCCCCATCTTATTTTGGCTTATCAGGGAAACAACTCTCCCTGTCGTACTTGCGTTCCTATTTTCTGATCCATCCACGGGTATAAAGTAATGACTCTTTATTGGCGGTATGGACTCTGGCGAAATCACTAGTCAGACCTTGAAAGACTGACTTGCATTCTTGTCCCCTGAAGTAGGCTAAACCCTTTGGGCTCAATTTCTTCCTCTCTAAAATGAGTGGATTGGACCAGAGTAGGGTACACTTTTCAACTCACAGCTGGAGTCTAACCAGACACGTGCTTTTTTAAGCAAGATTTACTGAGGCACAGATACTCTGCTGTTTGGACTTCACTCAGTACTGAGGTGATATGGCTGCAAAGCGCCGAATGCTCTCTTGCCCTTTGTTTAAAAACATAAGAAAGGAAGTCACATTCTTCAGCAGTTACTTCCTGCTGCTAAGGTTTCCTTCACAGGGAAAGATGGACTTGGGCTTTCTGTCTGATTTTGGGAGCCGAGAGTGTCTCAAGGAATGTGGGAGAAACCATAGGGAGAGAATTTTTACACTTGGGAAGAATGTCATCACCGTTATAAACTGTGAAAAGCTTGTCTACTCCAAAGAACTTGAAATTTGAGTTTATGTGAAGAACACAGAAATATCCCTGCCAGTCAAGCCTAGATGATTACACTTTTAAAGGCTGAAGTTTAAAACTAATTAAATGGGAAATAAAAGATTCCCAACCCCAGGACTAGGTGATTTCTCTGGTCCCCATTCATCTGTAATTTTACAAGGGCCCTGTGACTAGTTAAGCCCTCTTATTTTACTACAGAAACTGCTTTTTCAATAATTTTTTATGTCATTCAGGCAGGTGAAAGAAGAGGTTAGGTGGCTGGAGAGATGGTTCAGTGGCTAAGACCACTGGTTGCTCTTGCAGAGGACCTGGGGCTAAGTTCTCAACACCTACATGGCAGCTAACAATCATCTGTAACTCCAGTTCCAGGGGGTTTGACACCCTCTTCTGACCTCTCTGGGTACACCCATGTGGTACATTTGCAGCCATGCAGACAAAACACTCATACACATAAAAAAAAAAAAAAAAGACGGCAGTTTCAATAAGCTCAACTGATGAAAACATTTTAACTCTAACCTTTGCCCCTCCCTCCCTTCCTCCCTCTCTCCCTCCCTTCCTCCCTTCCTTCCTTCCTTCCTTCCTTCCTTCCTTCCTTCCTTCCTTCCTTCCTTCCTTCCTTCCTTCCTTCCTTCCTTTTCAATTTTGCTTTGACGTAGGGTTTTGCTTGGTTGCCCAGGCTGGTCCTGAGCTTCGTAGCTCTCTGCTACTACATTTCTAGGACAACTTCTTTAGAGTTTGGCTTCTCTTCTGACATGGGAATCAGGGCACGATTTTTTCTCTTGCTTGCACTCTGATCTGTGTGTGGGTTGATTTGTAGAGTCTGAGACAATTGCCAGATACTTTAGGAATACCTATGGATGTCTCATCCCACTTTGCCTGAATGAAAAAGTCCAACAACACTTGTTGAGCAAACTGTATAGCTAGTTCGAAATTCATAGTTCTAGTGTATGAAAGGGACATTGCTCTTCACAGGGGAAGCTTGTAGTTTAAGGATGGGGGAGAGCCACAACTTGAGCATGTGCTTCTGCCAGTCACAGTCATGAACATCCATGTCACTGAGACCCTGCAGTGCAGACACATGCACCTGAGGACTCAAGAGAATGAGGTGACAAGGTTGTGAGAGCAAATGGTGATGGTGCATGACACTAAGTGTGTCAGCCTGGATGTCAGGGGCAGTGAGTTCATCAATAATAAGCAAAGGAGAAAGCATAGCCAGCTCAGCAACATCAGAGCAGTTAGACTTAAAGTAGGAGCTTGGGAAAAGAATAGTCTGTTTGTTTAAAATTGGGTGCTAGATAGGCTGACTAGATTCCAGTAGATGAACTTGCACTGAGGGGCATCTGGGTACAAATGCTTGACCTGATAAGACTTAACATATATGACAGAATGTGTGAAATTCGGTGAAGAGGGGTCTAAATTTGATTAAGATCTATTATAGGAAGTGCACAAAAACTCAATAAAAATATACATTAAAATTTAACTAAAAATATAAAATAAAATCGGGTGTGAGAATACAACAGAAGGAAAGGAGACTTGGGAAAAGGGTAGAAGTATTGAAAAACAGGAACAAAATCAAATCCCAAAGGGAAGGAAAGTAAGGAACGGGGGAACAAAATCCTACTGAACAGAGTGGTGAAATTAAAATTCTCAGGTACACCGCCAGCCCATTGCTATTTTGAATATGCATTTAAAAACGAGTTCATTATTATAATTTAAGTCTTCACTTCCCTTGTTTTTTTTTTACTTGCAATTTGATTGTCATTCCCTGTGACCTAAGTAGAGCTGAGTGGGTTACTTAATTAAGAGGGTTTGTTAGAAAGTCCTCGATTTTTATTTGGTCTGTAATAGTTCCATGGTGATAATCTGTGTTCTTCCCTCTAAGGTGGATCGAATGTCTTTCCCGTGTGGCTGCACTAAAGAAGGCTGTAGTAACACAGCAGGTAGAATTGAATTTAATCCAATCCGTGTCCGGACTCATTTTTTGCACACAATAATGAAACTTGAACTGGAGAAAAACCGAGAGCATCAAATCCCTACACTGAACGGCTGTCACGGTGAGATAAGTGCTCACAGTAGCTCCATGGGCCCTGTGGCTCACTCCGTAGAATATTCTATTGCAGACAATTTTGAGATTGAAAGTGAACCCCAGGCCGCAGTCCTGCACCTGCAGTCTGCAGAGGAATTGGATTGCCCAGGAGAAGAGGAGGAAGAGGAGGAAGACGGGAGCAGCTTCTGCAGCGGAGTCACTGACTCTAGCACACAAAGCCTGGCCCCCAGTGAGTCGGATGAGGAGGAAGAGGAGGAGGAGGAAGAGGAGGAGGAGGAAGAGGATGATGATGATGATGACAAGGGAGACAGCTTCGTGGAAGGCTTGGGGACCCATGCAGAAGTCGTCCCTCTTCCTTCTGTCCTTTGTTATTCTGATGGCACCGCAGTTCATGAAGGCCACACGAAAAATGCTTCCTTTTATGCCAACTCTTCAACTCTGTATTACCAAATAGATAGCCACATTCCAGGAGCTCCGAGCCAGATCTCCGATAACTATTCTGAAAGAGACACTGTCAAAAATGGTACCCTTTCGCTGGTGCCTTACACTATGACCCCAGAGCAATTCGTTGACTATGCCAGACAAGCAGAAGAGGCCTACGGAGCCTCCCACTACCCAGCTGCCAACCCTTCTGTCATTGTTTGCTGTTCCTCTTCAGAAAATGATAGTGGGGTGCCCTGTAATACCTTATATCCTGAACACAGATCCAATCTTCCCCAAGTGGAATTTCACTCATACTTGAAAGGCCCTTCCCAGGAAGGGTTTGTCTCCACGTTAAATGGCGATAGTCACATTTCAGAGCATCCAGCTGAAAATTCTTTGAGCCTTGCAGAGAAGAGCAGATTGCACGAAGAATGCATCAAATCACCCGTGGTAGAGACGGTCCCTGTTTAGTCGCTTAAATTATTCTATTATAGGACCAACTCTTCTATCTAAAGCACTGTATTTAATAGGATTTCATGGGCTCATCGATGTTTTAACTGAAAACCAAGACAATGTGGACTGTGATTACTCTTCCAGACAGTATTTTGTTTCCTCCTTTCTAACTACATGAATATGACGTTGCACAAATACAGTCACTATGGGGATTTTAAACTATTCAAACTGTTTTGATAGAAAATGCTAAATTAAAAAAAAATGCATATCTCACAGTTGCCTACCTGTCAAACTGTGTGAAACCTGCCAAGCTGTGCAGATCAGAGCTCCAACTGTTAGATTATCGGGCCTGTGCAAGATTGTTAAGTAAGACTAGAAAATAATAAGATTTAGAGTCCTAATTTTCGATATATCTGAAGATGAGGTGACTTTTTAATGTAAAAATTAATTATTGTAAGAAAAAGATTTAATCGTTCCTTGTGTATTTTATTTATGGTAGTTTAGAAGTCATGTTTTGGTGAAAATGAACAGCATGTTCACTGAAGATGCATAGCTAGCACCACAGAGCATGCCCGCGAGGATTGTATCTAGACCCACCCACATTTTTATGATCCTGACTGAGCAGATTTGCAAATACTTTCTTAAGAGTGAAATAGGCCTATTTTTGCTATTTTGGACAAATAAATGAGTCT
Source organism: Nannospalax galili (assembly GCF_000622305.1). NCBI lineage: Eukaryota > Metazoa > Chordata > Mammalia > Rodentia > Spalacidae > Nannospalax > Nannospalax galili. The sequence continues at coordinate 884,026 of NW_008336076.1, read as the reverse complement.
ATATGTGCGGGTCCTTACACAGTTTTCTCTAAAGTTGAGAGTTAGGACAATCCTGTGGTGAGGAACTAGTTAGCTGCCCTCCCTCTGCCAACTCCCATGATGGAGGTAGAAGGAATTGCCTTTCTTTTTATAAACAGCGTCGTCATCTTGGTTCTTAACTTGGACAGCACCTTTAAACTCTCCCCTCCATCAAAATGCACTTTAGTGCCCCTTCACGGTGTCTCGTGTGGGGTGGGGACTGAGAACTCTTTGAAATGAAAAATTTTCTAATTGAAGCAAAAGTTCTATAACTATTGTAAGGTTCATACTATTAAGAGAGAGGATTCTTCCAATGACAAGAAGGAAAAATGACTTGTTTTCCTTCACCACTCCGAGGACCTAATTCAGTAACAGATGAGTCTGGTAAACACAGAAGAGACACAGCCTGAGCGACCAGCCTTTCGTTCAGCGTTCTTCATCCATCTCTACAAAAACAAAGTGTGTAATGAGATTTCCACATAGCGACTAGCTGATGGAAGGGAGGCTTCTGCTCACATACTCAACTAGGTCTTATTTTTTGGAATCATTTTGATTTGTCTTGCCTGGGACAGTTAACCAAACAGTCCAGAATGCATAGCATATGCTAATTAAACCTCACATTCTCCTCCTAGAGGGAATGTATAGAAATCAGACATGCTCTCCCCACCTTAGATTACCTGCACTTGGTTCATGGGAGGACTTTCAGCAACCTCTTTTCCTGTAAATTGAGTTACTAAACAAGTTTTACCTTTCCCCCCAATACAATGATTATGCTAAATTTCTTTCCCATTTTTGACCTATTATACCATTCCACATGTTTTGTGACTCTTGAAATGTGGACATAGCTTGCTATTCCGTGACTGCCTCTCTACTTACTTTTTATGCCGTTTAGTCTTGGGCATTTACAGACATGGATATAATATGTTATAGATCTCAGTTCTTTACAGCATACTGTTTTATTTCATTGAACTTGAAAATGCTTCATAGTCCTCCAGTGGAAAAGTTTCTACTAAACTTGATGTGCAGAAAGCATCTTTGCATGGCAGTACTTCAACTGTGCGGTTGGTTCCAGCTCCTTCCTTTTGCCACATCAAAATTTGTCATTCTATAGACAGCAGTAGTGGGGGCTGCTGTGCTTTTTCATTGATGAGCAAGGGGTCTAATCTGATGGGGATTTGCTCTGTTCATGGTAGTATATACAGAGTTACCTGCAAGGTTACCATCTTCAGCATTTGATCTCCACTTTCCCCACCCCCTGCCCACACACTCTAAAGAGCACAGACTCAAAGAGGATATGACTAGACGCTTCATTCAAGCACACGAAAAAATCCTATGTTCTGTATTTGCTGGACCATTACAATATCTACTGGTGAGGCATGCTTAAGCTATTCTTAAAACATAGTTTGGTGGGAGAGCACAAGACAATCCTGATTGGTGTGGATTTGAAGGGAAGAATGACAGTTTAGTTCCTGAATAGTTAAGATATGTTCATTTTAGTTCAGCTTTATTTTTACCAGGAGGTTTGAAGCCTATGTTTTCTATTTGGCTGGGTTTCTGTTTTGCATCCTTTTCCCCCAAAAGATACTTACAAAAACAGAGCTTTCTTCCTTTATCTAGTCAGGATAGAATGTCACTGCTCTACCAAGAAAAATTACCTTTGTAAGCATGACAGTCTTCATTCCAAATTTTCATATACCTAAGTAATCCATAATCATCTCACAGATTGTAATAGATACAGGCTACTTATTTTTACAAAAAAAATCCTATGTACTCTACCTAGATTAGACGCATACAGTACCACACCCTAGAGCATGATAGGTTTAAGTAACAGTAATGAATGAGTACTAGGCAGTTAGTTCCTATAGTACAATCAAGTTGAGTCTTATAATCTAAAAATTTACTTTTGAAAAGAAGACAATTGTGAAGGTGATTTATTGAAAATATTGGGTCAAAGTTACAAATAATGCTAATGGTAGAATAATTTCATTGTCACTTCCTTTCCCGGAAAAACTCAGAAAGTGCAGTGTTCCATCTGGATTATTTTTTCCCATTGACAGACCTTCTATTCAACAAAAACTGCCACATGCCAGGAAAGTGCTATCTTTATTCTCAGTCTTTCAAAGGGAGATCAAGTTAGATGCAGCCAGGTTGGGACACTTAGAATCTTTGTACCAAGACACAGTAACGTGCTCCGCGCTGTTGCTTTGCTTCTGTAGTATACTCAGCCAAATAAGAGTCTTTCTATGCAGACAGCCCCTGAGTCATGGGTCCGTTGCAAAGCCTGATGCTCCAGGATCCTGTTTCTTCGGAGACTTGATTCCCAGCTAGACTCCTGGCCAAATTGATTTGCAAGTCAAGTGGCCAGAGCAGCCTCATTTCCATTCTTATTTTTTTTTTAATTTCCTTTGGGAGAAAGAATTCAAAGAGAGTTTTAAGATTTCCTCCTTATCTTTTGGTGATCAATTATTAAAATATAGGTACAATCCATTTGTCTCTTTTCTTTTAGTTGACTGAATAATATGTTGATGAAGGCTGGTCTTTGATGGACTTGGATTTTTCCCAACGTGCTGTCCACATGTGAGATAGTCAGCATTTCTTCAAGTGATAAAAATCTGTACAGCCATGTATGGCACAACAATACCAGCTCCCCCTATTCCTTCAAAACCATATCACATGTAGAAAATTTGACCACAAATCCTTGAAGAAGCAGAGCATATACTAAGTGATTATATTCTAGGCAAAATTCTGGTTCCGTTTTAATTAAACAAGAAAATTATCCAATTTTTTCCTATAAACAGATACATCTCTTTTTGTTATATTATACAAACTCATAACTGCTTAGTCTTGATCTTGAGAATATATAGTAAATGTCCATTTTTTTCTTTGAACAGCTACTGATTCAATACCTACTATGTTAGAATAGTTGTTCTACTAGAAATAAGAGTAGAGACAGCATCCATTCTGAAAGGTGAGGACAATGAAGGGTGGCATGAAGGGGTCAAGCCTGGTCAAACCCTTCTCGTGTAAATCTCCAGCGTCCTATCAGAAGCACTGTCACTGATTATTCTAATTATATGCAAACCACATCTAAAAGGTGCTGCTTTTCCTTACGTTAATGGAACTTACTGCACCCTCCTAGTTGTTCAAATTAAATCCGGTTTCAGGTAAAAGGAGATGGTCAGCTAATTGCTTATTGGATTCAGAGCTATCTAAGAGATGGCAAATTTATACCAATAAGCTCCTACCAGTTTCAGAGGGTGTTCCATGAAACATTTCAGGAAACTTTAGCAATAGTCATGTGGAAAACCACCTTGTTACTTGTGTTCATAACAGGCTATTAAAACAGCAAAACCCTCCTCCAAAGGCACTACTTGAAGCAGATGGAAAACGAGCAGTCCTTATTCACCCCTGACTTTCAACTGTAGTTACAAACCATGGAATTAGCACAGGAAAATTTATATCCTTTGTAGTCATTACCTTTTAATAAAGAAGCCATAAGCCCTCTATTTCTGCAACTAGACCTTAATGTTTGACTATAAAAATGCACCTGCTCCTTGTTCTCCTAAAGACAGTTTACAGTGTCATAGTCGACATATAGAATGCCAAGTTTAAGTGGGAGGCACCATTACGCTATCAAAGTCAACTGTAATTTGAAATTGGAACTATCTGTTGTATTGCAACCATGGCCAACATCCAAAGCAGAAATTTTTATCATTCTTAGTTCTAATGCAAATTTACAATTTCTTGTTGCATTGTTTTTCAGAGAACTGCTAGGTTGTGCTGGACCAACACCAATAACACAGCTTTCCACCAAGAGTATAGCTTATCAGATGTTTTCTGCCATGGTACAGGCTTTCATTAGCTGAATATTCACAATTTTAAAACTCATTAGGATTATGGGAGTGCTAGGGTAGGGGTTCAGAAGTGCACGTTTGGAAGTGACAGTGTCTGCTAGGAGTGATGAATAGAAAGCTCTTAACAGAGCTGGGCTTGGTGTTAGTGCTCTAGAAGGTGATGACTAAACACCCCAAACCCAGAAAGGGCAGTTGCAATGTTGCTGTCCTCAGAGCCCAATTAATATTCATACCTGCTGGCCATCATCCACAGCAGTTACAGTTCTTTCTCTAGAATATAAAAACACAACCTCTAACATTCAGAAGAAAGTAATTTCTCTGTTAGAAATTTAAGCACATTTTATACTAAAATGACAAGTGACTTCCATTATTGACAAAAGTAAGGAATTTGGAAATAAAAGAGCTCTTCCAATTCCAAACTTGACTTCAAGTTCTCTTATGGCCTGTCAAGCTGGAGCCCAGTTGTTAAACAAGGCAGGTGTTTTCAGTTTCTTTAAACTTGAATGCTTGGCACTGTCTAGGTTTTTCCTGGTGATGAGGACTGGGGTTAGTCTACGTGCTGTCTTGCCTGCCATGGGCTTTACATTCTGAGAGTCATAAATTAAGTAGAATGAAGGGAGCATGGGAAAGAGCCTCAAAACCTAAACTAATGCCATTACCATACTAGAACTACAGTTAAATGCGGCTGTTACATGTGGGAAACAAAATCATTTCAAAGATTTAAGTGGTATTGGTTCCTGACTATTTTCTTTGTAAACTTTTAACTAAACAGGACCATTGCTCTATATTAACCCTCCACACTTGCTTCTATTTCAAGAAGAGTCAACACTATTGTGTCATTTTATTTCATCTTTCACAAAAGTTTCTGACAGGATGAAACTTGAAAAAGAGGGTGCTAGATCTTATATTAGACAACATTTATGTTCAACATCCTTGCTGGAATTCCCCTGCATCTCCCATAAGCATATTGACAGTAAAGTCAGTTCACATTATAATTTTAGTCACATTTACAAGGTCATCTAACTCCTTCTAAAGAAATGTATAATGATTAGAAAGAGCTAAATATGGTAGGAGATAAATATGGTAGAAATCAGCCTTGGTTTTTGTCTAAGTTGATTTATATGACTTTACTGATTTTAGTTGAAAGTTTATACTACTTTCATTATTAAATATCTTTTATTTTCTTTTAACTCTGTTCCAAAACTTTTATCTGGCTTGGGATGATACAAAAGCTATTTATTAATGAGAACTTGGGAGAAAATTGAGTTAGAAAATGCCTCTAAAAATTGTCTAAGAATTTCTATCTGTGTCATGTCTTACTGCATGCAAAGTAAGACCACCCACTCTGTCTGGGTCATGCTCTCTTAAGATGGTTTGGCTCTTACCTCTACATTGGAGAAATATTGAAAGAGAATTTGAAGAGCCTGGCTTTGTACCACATTTTATCAAGTATTGCTTTGCTCCTCTTTTTCATCTTGACCACCAATCTTTTGACCCTTTTCATAAATAGGCCATTCATGTTGGAAACAAATTCAAAGAACAGTATAAACTGTGAAAGGTTATTTAGATGTGGAAGAAATAAAGTGCTCAATTCCAAATCTGAATTCTCCTTAGGAGAAAAAGCCCAAATATCTAAGTTAAAGAACTTACTGTTTGTCTTTGAGAGAGGGAGTGGCAGCCAAATGATATCTGATAGATTTTAATTTTCAATAACTGCAAAAATTGTTTTGTTTTACCACAGTTAAAGTCCACTGCCGTGGGTTACCATCTGAAACCTGATTTATTAGGCACTATTCATGCCCAACAGGTATCTCAAGACAGCTTAATCTTTTTAAAGATACCCAGAGTGGCCAACTGAGTATGAACAATGGAAGATTTAAGATTCTTCTGTACTCTTCAGATTGTACAGTCCTGAGCCTAGGCGAGGCCTTCAGGGGTCACATGGCTCATTCATCTTCCTCAGGCGAGTACTGTCACTCTCGCATGTCCCACAACACAGATGCCCATTTATTCTTACCGTCCCTAGGGAGGGTTGTCTCCTTGGCAACAGCCCAGCTCCTTTAAGATCTCTCACTTTAACAACATGTCTTGGCCAGTCTTTGAGGGCCAGGCACCTGGCAACAGTTGTGGTAATTTGGCCCATTGTACTGGAAGATTGTGGAAGTTGGGTTCTCCTTTCATCTGATGATTATTAAGTATGATGATTCTATACATATCCTAACAAAACGATTTTAAAAGAAAATGTAAGTATTCATAGACTCAATAACATAATCTGCTTTTGACAAATGACTTTAGTCAGTTTTTATTCATTTATAATTCCTTTTGAAAATTTGTTGTTATATCAAGGAAGTAATGTCAGGAAAAGTGGCTGGTTCCAATCCCCAGTGGCAAATATCAGCACTAGAATCAAGTGACTGGACTCGTAAACTGTTCAAGTCTCTGAGAATTACAATTCCAAAAAATTAAAATTAAAAAAAGTCATTTTCTATATTCTTGTTTTTGAACAACTACATTCTTGTTAATCTTAACAAGAATCTAAACTTCTTCTCTGGGGAAGGTGTCACTGTCTGTGAATCTGATCTAGAATAAAATGATTCTAGAGAATCACTCAGCCACCGTCTGACCCCAGCCTTTGTCCTCATTACTTAAACAATGGCTGCTTGCTTTCTGGGGATCAGGAAAGTGATTTAAAAATCTGTCATCTTGACCAGGCCTGAAAACAAAAGGAGTTCTGGAAAGGGTAATTTCCCCACCCCCACTCCATGACATCTCTTGACCCAGACACTCCCTGTAGCTTTCAGAGTTTTTTCTGTTTGCCTGCACCTGAGACTGTGCTAGCAGGACAGTGACAAGCCAGGAGGTCAGTGTTTCCTTTCTCCAAGGAGCTTTCCCAATCTAGGTAAGGCTGCTTTCTCCCCACCTTGATGCTCTTGTGATATGACAGCCTCATCAACGTACTCACTCCCCATAAGCCTCACTGTGGGGAAATGACCCTTTCAGTTAAAACACACACACACACACACACACACACACACACACACAAGATGCTGTAGAATGTTAATGTAAAAAATCGTGAATAAAATTTGGCCTATGTTTTAATTGACTCTAGGCACCTCTATGGAAAGAAGCCTGAGGCATAGTTTGTGCAACATGTTTCAAAAGTGTTTGATGTATAATAAATGCTAGACATTTACAGTACAGAAATAGTAAAAATAAAAAGTTAAACCTGTAGATTACAACTCTGTTCCTAAGATCTTCCGCCTTTGTTGTGTCTTAGTAAAGTTGCTCTGCTTTCTCTTTAGTTTATTGCATTTTGGTGTAATAGCCTCTTAAGATAGAACTATTAATACATATGTACTGGTTAATGCCTGTTAATGCAGAAAATGGCACTTTGTTATTTCAGTGTGTTTCCTTCAGTGTCACAGGGTATTTAAATTTGGTAGGGAAGGTCATTTGGCATTGGTCAGCAATACATTTTTCCCATTTAAAATACATATATATAATTGGTCACATAGATAAATGTTACATTTACAGTGTCTTATCTTGATCATAGTCTTAGACATCAACTGTGTCTCCACTTGCAAGCTGCTGTAGAAACTTGGTACATTTGCAAATCCTGGTACAATGTAGTGCGCTGAATGTGTTTATAGATCACTTGATCCTGAGGACTCGTGTATCCTGTCTATGTTGAACCATCCATACATTAGAAATGGTCCTTACACAAGGGGAGTCTTTTGACAGTGTTTGTTTTTGCTTTTTGTTCTTTTGCCTGTTGGAAAGTGGCAAAAAAGAGAATGCAACATTAAAAACTCAAAAAAAGCAACATTACTGTAAAGTATATTTTGACATTATGATCTTATCTTTCAATTGACTTTATTACTTTTACCCAACATTCACAGTATTTCAATAGATATTTCATAACAATTATGTTCAGTCTGATGACTTACAAATGTTGAAAGGGAAGAAAATCAAACTACAATCCACACACAGCCATTTTAGACCAAGATGTCATGTTATATGTCAATTTCTAGACTGATTTCTCTTGTGTACACGTTATAACATCAAAGATGCCAAAGGGAATATAAAATAAGCTACAATAATATTCAACAGAACTTAACCTGGACCTTATATTGTAATAATTTATTCATATTAGCTGTAGTCTTCTGTATTTATATTTTCAGTATTTATTATGAATGATATGAAAATTCCTGTATTTATTGTGGCTTTTTGTTGCAGTGTGTGTATATATATATATATATTGCAAATAAGCATTTTTAAGTCTGATCTTCAAGTTTCTTTAATTAGTGGCACTTGTATTGGGCTGTACTTTTTATTATATATTGTACAATATCTTGTCCATTGTTTGCAAGAGTAAAACCGGTTTCTAAGTTGTATCTACTGTTGAGTTTTTGTTATATTTTCTGTAAAACTGTTGTTCCTGTATCCTGAGTTGCCGTCTCACATGCCTTCCTCCTGTCACAGAGCACATAAGAGTACTTCCATCAAGACTGGGCAGATGGTTCAGTTGGTCAAGCACATGACAACAGCAAGTGCGAGGGCCCGAGTTCTATCCCTAGAACTCACAGAAAAAAGCCAGAGTGGTGACACATGCTGGTAACCCCAGTGTTGGGGAGGCAGAGATAGGTTCCTGGTCTTGTGGTTAGTCACCCAATGTGTTCCAGTCAGTGAAAGATCCTGTGAGGAATGATGGTTGTCTTTTGGCCTTACACACACAAGCACCCTTGCACAGACACACACACACACACACACACACACACACACACACACACACACACAAATACCTCTCTCCTGTGTCTCAGCAGTCTTAAAAAGCTGTATGAGAAGCCAATTTCTTCTCAACTCATTCATTAGGTAATGAAGTGTAAACTGTCATGAAGACCAAAGGGAACTCAATGGAAATGAAATTTCAGAGTATTTTTAATCTGTTTTTATTAAATTTTATTGTATTTCATACAGAATATCTCAAGCAATCTGAATCATCTTTATAGCCCATCTCCACAAGCACCCTCCCATAGACTCCCCCACTGGAACCCATTTACTCTGTCCTGGGTGGTAAGGCCCACTGTGTCAGGTACTGTCATGTAAGAGGCATCCTTCAATTCAACTATGTAGTAGGATTTGTTGTTGTTGTTGTTTTTGTTTTGCTTCGCTTAAAGCAGAAATTGCAGCACGATGCCGAGCACATACTGCACATGGAAAGTCTTATATATGCCTATCTGCTTGAAAGTATTAGCTTAAGATGATCAAAACTTATTGTTAGAAGTAGAGTGAAGGGATACCTCATTCTTTTTTAAATTTTTTGTTTTTCTATTTTTATTTTATGTGCATGAGTGTATTGCCATGCATGCAATACCCACAGAAGTCAGAAGATGGCACCTGAGCCCCTTGAACTGGACAGCTTTTAGGTGCCATGTGGGTGCTGGGAATTGAACCAGCGTCCCCTGCAAAAGCAGCCAGTGCTCTTAACCACTGAGCTATCTCTCCAGCCCCGAATATGTCTCATTCTTAATCTCCTATCAAATGCAGGGCATTGTCCAAAAAACAATTTGGTTTCTTATGTCTGGATACTAGAACTATGGTTTTAAGAGTTAAATAATAATGTATAATTGATCATACTATAACTCAAATTTGACTGTGTTACTTACATAAAAAATCTCCCATCGTTACCCAAAATAAAATTCACATTCTTTAGAATGCCTTACTAGGTCTCCCTAGATCTAGATACAACTCTTTCCAACCTTTTTGTTCATGAAACTGTCTCTTTGCCTTCCCTGAACCCTTAACCCACAAGATAGATTACTTGGCTATCACCTGCCACTCGGTTTTCCCTGTTCCTTATCGGCTTGCCTCTTTGCCCAGAATGTCACTCACACATCCATCCTGGCAGCAGACTTCAAATGACCTTCGACTTTTCACAGAAAACCAATGCCCCTTTCTTTATGTTGCCATTCTGATTCTTCTGAACATTGATGGCCTGCTCTTTTATGGCCAAGGCAGACATTTGTGAGAGCCCCTTCAAGTCTCATTTCACTTGTGTATAAGCTTAGCCCTCCTCAGGAGTTCCTGGGATCAAAAAACCAGTTAGTCTCTATACTGTCCATGTTTCCAACATTGAGTGCTTGAAGCATCTAAGAGTCTCAAAGAATGTTCGCTGACACATGGGAAGCACAGAAGAGTGGCACAAAGCACACTTCAGTACAGGAGTTCAGATGTGTAAGAGATGATTGGCAGGATAGAAAAGGTTGCAGGTTCAACAGAAGACAGGATTTCAGCTGGGACAGGCATTCTGTAGTCCACAGCATGGGACAGCTTGAGGAAAGCAGATCTCTTCCTTCTGTGTCTGTCTCTTCTGTATAGGGCACAGGACTCTATCAAGAATTGATCATTGTACGGAGCTGGAGAAATAGTTCAGCAGTTAAGAGCCCTTAACTCTCTTGCAGAGAACCCAAGTTCAATTTCCACACCTACAAGGTGGCTAACTACCAACAACCATCCTAACTCCAATTCCAGAGGATCTGATGCCCTCTTCTGATCTCCAAAGTTATTGCACAACACAGGTGCACCTACACACATGTAGGCAATACTCTCACACACCTAAAATAAAAATAATAAAATATTTTTTAAAAATTGATTATTGTATGGAGCTGGAGAGATGGCTTGGTGGTTAAGAGCACTTAACTGCTCTTGTAGAGAACCCAGGTTTGGTCTCTGGCATTTACATTGGGTGACTCACTCCAGTTCCAGAGGGTCTGATACCCTCTTCTGGCTTCTGCAGGCCTCTGCATGTGCATGGTACACATAAACCATGCAGGTACACATACATGCACACAAAAATAAATACTTTTTAAAAAAATAGATCATTATAAAACCAGCAAGATGGCTCAGTGGGTAAACAACTTGCCTCATGAACATGAGACCCTGGGTGTGAATCCCAGAACTTGTGTAAAGTGTAGTATTATGCATCTGTAATCCCAGTACCCCTGTGATGAGCTGGAGCCAGAGATAGGAGAGTATCCAGAAGCTCCAAGCCAGCTAACTTGGCATATGCTGCAGCAAAGGAAAAAGACCCTGTCTCAAAGGAGGGGAGAACAGAAAACTGAGATTTTCCTTGGACCACACACACACACCATGGCAGGTGTATAACCACATTTCACAATGCATGCAAATACGGGGGGGGGGCGGGGAACAGACAGAGACAGAGAGACAGAGACAGAGAGAGAGACCTAGTATCTGAGACTGAAATTTGCATGCACACATTTTATTAGGGATCAGTGGAGAGGAATCCAATCAGGAAAAGAGAACAGTCAGCTTGTGGCATAAGCCCATCAAAGTCCAGCAGGTGAAAACAATGGGGATTTTGGAGCAAAATTGTTCCTTGGAGTCATCTACTAGTGGGCTGAAATGGCTAAGCCCTTTTCTGCCACCTCACAAGTCATCGAATGTCACACTACAGAAAGTGCTCTTGGGTGGCTTGAAACCAGTCCTTGAAAGGGAATCTTAGAATGTGCCCTAGATTTGTGTTTTTCCTTCTATCTCCCAGATCTACATCTTAAATTTCAAGGAACAGTTCCTCCAGGAATCCTGCAGGCCTTTCTTCCCAAGGGGACTCTTCGAAGGACAGAGTTAGAATAAGCTACAGCGTCTGCCACCGTGGCTGTTTGTAGAGCCACAGCTGGTACTGGTCCTCTTCCTTTCACTGTTGATTCCACCCGCTATCTTCAGCAACCACTTCTGCTAGTGCCAATGGCCTGATCCATGCTCGAAAGGCATCTGTGTGAACAGAAATTCCTGCTCCCATATATACATAACACTGGGCACATCTCTTCCTGACCATGGTGAAGTATCACCTCCAAAATAGTAACCAACTCCTCAGTTGCCTAAAGTGTTTAAGGAGCAGCGGCAGTAGCTGTAATTCCCTGGGGCTCCTTGAAACCTGATAAAAGTGTGTCCCCTTGAGGAAAGGGGACCTTTAACTTTGCAGAGCAAACAGAATTGTGGGAGAAACACATTTGTTTTTCAGTGAGTTGTGTTAAGGGAAGCCTCTCCTGTTTCCACTTGGGGCTTCCACACCCATGAGTTCTTCATATGATATATGGTTACCCCATATTTTCTGTGGGAGATCTCTTCCACGATCCCCATGGATTGAAAAGAAGGGCGGCTGCTCAAGTACCTAACATGTAACAGAGTAGTGGTATTGCATCTAACCTATGCGCATGTTTCTATTTGCTATACATGATCTCCAGATTACTTCTGATACCTACACAAAGTAAATATATGAACTAAGAAATAATTACAAGAAACAAAATCTACAGGTGTCTTTTTTTAAAACGTTTTAAATCCACATTTGGTTGAATTCGTGAAAGCCACTGAGCAGATACGGAGAGCTGAATACATCACCTTATAAAAGTTCTTGATCTGATGCACAGACTACGCCCTGGAGAACAGTACTTCATTCTTGCAGATTATTGCCACCAAATTTGCACTTTACACCAGTCAGTAGGCCCATCTATGCATGTAGGTCCAATAGCTTTAAAGCCTGTGGTATGACAGCTGGATCACATGGAAATGTATATTCTGTTCACACCGCTTTTTCTGTAGTTAGTTCACCTGCTCTGGTCTGATGCTATGTAAGGCGCCCATGTTACTAGATCAAATACAGAGTATGCCTTTATGTAATGGTTTTAGTTGAGTCCCTGCTGATAGGAAAGACAAATTCATACTTGGAATATATTTCTATTACTTTAAAACAAACTCAAAATATTTCTGGTCCTTTTGGACAGAGAGGGCCCATTATAATCCATCAGCCACCAAATATCTGGTCAGGAGAACAGTACCATCCCAAGGGCTCAGGATCAACCACTATTTCTAGAAATCTGTGTATTTGTAAGCAGCCAGAGCTTTGTCCACTCTAGTGAGAAGTAGGTAGGTCATGCTCACAGACCATGCAGCATCTTCTTGTCTCCCTGACACCCAATCCCTGAGCCTGCTCATAACAGCATTGGAGAAGTAGAGGATCAAGGCCAGCCACTGTCAGCAGAACATGATTTGGCCCAAAGCAGTGCTATCAAAAACAGATGTAATGTGAGCCACAAGGATCAGACATGTGCTATTCCAATTTTTTTCATAGCCACATTTTAAAAAGAAATGAATGTTGATAAGCATTTCACTGATTTTAATATTTTCAACATGCAATCAAAATAACTTTGCTAGTAATATTTTATATTTGTGGAACTATTCGAAATTCAGGATATATTTGACACTTTGGCACATTACAGTTTGGCGTTGTCTTATACGGCAAGAGAATATCCCTGTAAGAGACTGTCTCTTTCCCTCCCAGCAGCCATCAGTTGCCAAAAGTTCCTTAGGTTGGATTGGGATTTTTTATCCAGTTCCCCATGTCTATGCTGAGATTTTGTATCATTTGAGTTTACATGGGACTGGCACATGCTGTACCCATTGCTGTGAGTTTATATGAGTAACTGACCAGCTATCTGGCAAACTCTGTTTCCTTGTGGTCATTCACCACCTCTGGCTCTTACAATCTTTCCACCTCCTCTTCCAAAATGACCCCTGAGTCTTGGAAAGCAGCAGTTTGAAATGGGTGTCTTATTCAGGGATAGCCATTCTATAGCCTTATGTTCTTGCACATTGGCCAGTTATGAGTTTCTAGGTTAATCACCATCTATTGCATAAGGAAACCTCTGCTGAAAGTCGAGAGATACATTACATTCATCTTATGCATAGAGGTTACATTGAAGTTGTGTCACTTAGGGCTAAGCATCTTACAGACATGTATTCTCTATGTTTGAGTGATTGTAGAGCTCCGTATTAGTCTCCATCTGTTGCAAAAAAAAAAAAAAAAAAAAGCTTTGTTGATGAGTGTTGAGAGGTACATTTGTCTGTAAATACGAGGATGCATATTTAGACTACAGTAAGAAATTATGTTGGTCTAAAGATGTGGCAAAAGTAGGCTTTTCTCTAAAATCTGTGACCTCTCCACCATGTATATTTGGGTATGTTTACAATATTACAAATAAATTCCCCTAATTCCAAATGGGAAGTTGTTGATTACCGCCAAGATAAAAATCCCACTTCTGCACCAATACCCATAGTTTCCTGGACCAGTCATTGTTATTTATTAGGCTTCACAGCTCAGTAGGACTATTGATTGGTTTTCTTCCCTTGGCAACTTATATAGTGTCCTTCGATACAATGAGAGCTAGTCCTCAGGGAGGAGGCTTCCAGGTCAGTTCTGTCTCAATTTCTCTAAGTCCTGTGTCTAAGGTACGTTGTGTCTTCAACAATAGAGTCTTACCTTCAAGTTCTGGGAGATCAAGAGCTATGGCAATAGCCTGGGTTAATTGGGGAGTCTCTTGTACAACCCCAATTAACAGCTAAAGGGGAGGTTTCTCCTGCCTGGAACTGTGGGGTTTTTTGTTTTGTTCTGTTTTCTTATATAGCCTTCGGCTATACACATTCATACCATCTAAGCATTATTTATCTCTCCTCTCACTCCCCCTGTATAACCCATCCTACTCCCTCACCAGTTAAAGTAATCTTTTCCCCATTTCTACCTTGATTACACGTCTCCTATTGGCCCCCTCCCTTGAGTTCCTTCTTCCCTTTTACCAGCATGGTTTCCTTCCATTTTCCTGGCTCTTGTGGTTACATCAGCATATGTAGTCACATCTAAAGATTTGGAGCTAATATCCACAAATGAATGATAACATACATTACTTGTTTTTCTGAGTCTGTGTTACTTCACTTAGTGTAATGGTTTCCAGTTCCATCCTTTTACCTGCTAGTTTCATGATTTTGTTTTCTTTATCATTGAGTAGAACTCCATTGTATAAATGTACATTTTCATCATCCATTCATCAGTTGAGGGACATTTAGGTTGTTTACATTTCTTAGCTATTTTGAAAAGAGCAGCAACAAATAGTCCTGTGCAACTCCTTCTGTAGTAGGATGAATCCTTTGGGTACATGCCTAAGAGTATTGTGACTAGACCATATGCTAGATTTATTTTTAAATTTTTAGAGTTTTCCACAGTAGTTGCACCAGTTTACAATTCCACCTGCAATGAATGAGTGTTCCTCTTTCCTGCATCTACACCAGCATTTGATATCATTTGTTCTCTTGATCTCTGACTGGGGTTAGATGAAATCATAAAGTAGTTTTGATTTGCATTTCCCCAATTGTTGAACACTTTTTAAGTTATTTCTTAGTCATTTTTAGTTCTTCTTTAAGAGCACTCTGTTCAGATCCATAGCCCATTATTTGCATCATTTACTTTCTTGCTTCTTTGTTTTTTGAGTTTTTTGTATATTCTGAGTATCAATCCCTGTCAGATGTATAACTGGTGAAGACTTTTCTCTTCCTCTGTGGGCTTCCTCTTCACTCCATTAGTTGTTTCCTTTGCTGTCCAGAAGCCTTTTTAAAATTTAAATGAGTACCCATTTGTCAATTATTGATCTTAATTCATGAGCAAATGAAGTATGATAACTGCATCGTTATCTTGTAGGTGATGTTTCTTATAGGCCTGTGTTTTCTTCTAACAGTTTCAGCATTTCAGGCTTCACATTAAGGTCTTTGGATCCATTTAAAATTGATTTTTATGGTGGGTAATAGGTATCAGACCAATTTCATTATTCTACATGTTGACATCAATTTTGCAAGCACTATTTGTTGAAGATGCTGTCTTACCTCCAATGTGTGTTCTTAGCAACTTTGTCAAGTATCAGGTAACTATAATTGCATGTACTCATGTTTGAGTCTTCTATTTTCTTTTGTTGATCTATAATTGTTTTGTGCCAATACCACACATTTTTATGACTATAGCTCAGTAATATAGTTTGATGTATGGTATGGTAATCCCCCCAGCATTGTTCTTTGTGCTTGGCATTGCTTTGGTGATCCAGGGTCTTTTGTGTTTCTATTCTAATTTTAGAGTGGATTTTTCTATTTCTGTGCAGAATGTCATAGGGATTTTGACTGGGATGGCATTGAATCTATAATTGCTTTTGGTTGGATGGATGATCATTTTCTTTTTTAAAAAAATATTTTATTTATTATTTTGCCGGGCATGGTGGAGCACACCTTTAATCCCAGCACTCAGGAGGCAGAGGCAGGCAGATCTCTGTGAGTTCAACACCAGCCTGGTCTACATAGAGCTTCAGGACAGCTGGGGCTACAGGGAGACCCTGTCTCAAAAAGACCAAAAAATTTTTTTTACTTATTATCTTTATGTGTATGCATGTATTGCCTGCATGTAGGTAAGTGCACCCGTGTCATGCAATGCCTGCGGAGGACAGAAGAGGCTGTTGGATCCCCTGGAACTGGAATTATGCACAGTTGTTAGCTGCCATGTGGGTGCTGGGATTCAAACCCAGGTCTTCTACAAGAACAGTGTTCTTAACCACTGAGCCATCTCTCCAGCCTCATAGATGATCATTTTCATAATATTAATTCTATCAATCCATGCGAATAAGGGGTCTTTCTATCTTATCTCCTTGTGTCTTCCTCAATCTCTTTCTTCAAAAATTTAAAATTTTCACTGAAGAAGTCTTTAAAATCTTTGTTTAGGTTTATTCTTAGTTTTTTTTCTTTTTATTCTTTTGCAACTATTGTGAATGGGAGTGTTTCCCTGAACTTTTTATCTGTATATGGAAAGGCTACTGTATTTTGTAAATTGATTTTGTATCCTACTACTTTGCTGAAAGTGTTGACCATTTCTAGACTTTTTCTGATGGATTTTCGTGATCTCTTATCTGCAAATAGGGATAATTTGACTTCTTCCCTTCCAAATACTATCCTTTTATATTCCTTCTCTTGTCTTATTGCTCTAGGTAGTGTTTCAAGCACTATATTAAAAAGGAGTAGAGATAGTGAACAGCCTTGTCTGGTTCCGGATTTTAATGGGAATGTTTAAAATTTTTATGCATTTAGAAAGATGTTTGCTGTGGGTCTGTTGAAAGTAGTCTTAACTATGTTGAGCTATGTTCCCTCCAGTTCAATTCCCTCTAAGACTTTTATCATGAATACAACTGGATTTTGTCAAAGGCCTTTTCTGTATCTCTTGAGATGATCATGTGATTCTTGTCTTTACATTCATTTGCATAATTTATTAAATTTTTGAATCATTCCTACAAGTCTAGAATAAAGCCAGTTGATCATGTTGAATGATCTTTTTGATGTGTGTCTGTATGCAATTTTTATGATCATTATGTTGAGAAATTTGGCATCTATGTTCATTATGTATATGGGCCTATAGTTTTCTTTTTTTGTTGTGTATCTTTTGTAGTTTTGGTATTAGAGTATCTTCTTTGGTATTATCTTTGGTATTAGAGTGATACTTCATAGAAGGAGTTTAGGAGTTTCCCTCTGCCTTTATCTTTTTCAGTAATTTAAGTAGTGTGGGTTGTAAATCTGCTTTGAAGAGCTGGCAAAATTCTGCTATGAATCCATATGGCCTTAGCCTTTTTTAGCTGGGAGGTTTGTATTCCTGCTTCAATTTCCTTATTTGTTATGGTTCTGTTTAAGCTGTTGATCTCTTCTTGGTTTAACTTTGGTGGTTTCATTGAATATGGAAGTTTATCCATTTCTTTTAGATTTTCAAATTTAATAGAGTATAGGTTTTTAAAATATTCCCTTACAATGTTTTGGATCTTTTCGGTGCCTATTATGGTGTTTCCCTTTGCTGTTGTTGTTGTTGTTGTCGTTGTTGTTGTTGTTGTTGCTGCTGTTGATTTGGAATTGCTCTTTCTTTCTTTGGGTTAACTGGGCTAAGGGTCTGTCCAGTTTAACTTTTCAAAGAACCAGGTCTTAGATTTGTTGATTCTTTGTTTTGTTTTCTTTGCTTCTATTTCATTGATTTGTGTTATGATTTTATAATTTATTCTCATCTACTAGGTTTGGGTTTGGATTGTTCTTGCTTTTCCAAGTTCTTGAGTTGCAATATTAAGTCATTTATTTGTGTTCTTTCTGATTTTTTAAATATAGTCATTTAGAGCTATAAACTTCCCTTTAAGACTGCTTTTAATGTTTCCCAGAGGTTTTTGTTCCCCAAATGTTTTGTTATCATTTTCTTTTAGTTCCAGGAATAATTTTCTTTCTTTCTTCTTTGACAAATTCATCATTCAGCAGTGTGTTGCTTAACCTCCATGAGTTCGTAAAATTACAAGATCATCCTTTGTCGTTGATTTTAAGCTTTATTGAGTTGCATTCTGATAGAACACATGAAATTCTTTGAATTCGTGTGTGTGTGCACATGTTGTGTGTGTGTGTGTGTGTGTGTGTGTGTGTGTGTGTGTGTGTTGAGGTTTGCTTTGTGCTCCAGTATGCAGTCTGTTTTAGAAAAACTTCCATGGGCTGCTGAGTAGAATCTGTAATTTTTGGTGTCTGGGTGGAATATTCTGTAGATATCTGTTAGGTTCATTTGATGTATGCTATCGTTTAATTTAGGATGTTTCTCTATTTATTCTTTGTCTAATTGACATGTCTATTGGAGACTGGAATGTTGAAGTCACCTACTATTACTGAGTTGGAGTTCATCTGTGTCTTGTAATACTCTTTTTATTAAATTGGATTTGGCGCATAAATGTTCATGATTGTAATGTTTTCTTGGTCAGTTGTTCTCTGGATCAGAATGAAGTGACTTTCTTTATCTCTCTGATTAATTTTTGTTTGAAGTCTATTTTTTCAGATACAGAATTGTAGCACCTGCTTGTTTCTTAATGCCAATTGCTTGGGATATTTTTTTCCTTCCTTTCACCCTAAGGTAGTTCCTATCCTTGAAGGTGTAATGACTTTCTTGCAGACAACCAAAAAGATAAATTTTGTTTTTTAAATCGATTTAACCAGTCTGTGCCTTTAAATAGGGGAGTTGAGGTCATTGATATTTACAGTTTTTATTGAAAGATATGTATTGATTACTGTCATTTTATTTTCTGTTTATGTTTTTGGTCCTAATTTGTTTTTTCATAATTATACCTTAATTTTTTTCTATAGCCTCTTGGGTGTGGTCATTCCTTTTTTCAATCCTTTATATTACTTCAAGTATTCTATGTAGGACTGGTTTGGTGGACATAAATTCTTTTAGCCAATTTGGTTTTCAAATGCCTGTAGAGGACAGAAGAGGCTGTTGGATCCCTGGAATTGGAGTTACGGACAGTTGTTGGCTGCCATGTGGGTCCTGGGATTTGAACCCTGGTCTTCTGCAAGAACAACCAGTGTTCTTAACCACTGAACCATCTCTCCAGCCCCCTTTTAGCCTATTTGTGTCACGGAATATTTTTCTTTCCCCTTTGACTATGATAGACAGTTTTGCTGTATAAAGTATTCAGGGTTGGCATCTATGATCATTTAGAACTTGGAATATTTTGCTCTAGGTTCTTCTGGCTTTTGGAGCTTGCACTGAAAAATCAGCTATAATTCTGATGGATTTTCCTTTATTTTCTTGAATCTTTCAGGACCCTTTCTTTGTTCTGTATATTTAGTGTTTTCACTGTGATATGCAATGAGGAGTTTCTTTTCTGTTCCTGTATAGTTTTTGTTTTGTATGCTTCTTGTATTTGTATAATATTTCTTTCCATAATTTAGAGATGTTTTCTTCTATAATTCTATTGAAAATCTGGTCGATGCCATTTTTCTTCTCCTTTTTCAGTGCCTATGATTCATAAATTCAGTCTTTTCATAGTGTCCCACATTTCCTGCATGTTCTATTCCTGTGTTTCTAGATTTTTTTCATGTTCTATGCTTGAGCAGTCCAAGCCTCCAGCTTTATCTTCAAGTCTTGATATTCTGTTTTCCATTTTATTCATTCTGTTGATGAGATTTTATCCATCATTTCAAATTGGTTTATTGCATTTCAGCTCCATCTTCATTTCAGCTTGAGTTTTCTTCAATATTTTCTCTCTTTCGTGAATTCAGTTTCAAACCCTTAATTGTCTTTGTCATTTCATTCATCCATATATTTACATTTTCTTGAGCTTCAATCAGGGGTTTATCCTTATCCTCTGACTTGTTTGTGTGTTCTTTAAATTCATTGACTTCTTTGATCAGGTTTATGACTGTTCTTTTCAATTCTGTGCCTGAGGTTCCTCTAGGCAGTTCTCATTGTAGAACTCTTCTATAGGGCTGGTGGTATCTGGTGGGGACATATTATTTCGGTTTTCATATTATTTGTGTTTTTTTCATTGTGGCCTGGGCATATGGATTTCTTTTGTTGGTTGTGTGTCTGATATGAAACTCAAACCTACATTTGTTGAATTGAAGTTGATTCTGTTTATATTGTTCATGTAGCTTGGTTGCTTTCTGATCAAGTATCTATAGTTAGTTGATGTGTGCTTTGGGTTCTCTCTTTTTATTTTTTTTTTATTAGAGGGATTGGATGGATCCAGGTATGCTAATCAGGAGCTCTCCAGCTGGGTGAAGGAGCCTAAACCCAAGTCTAGGTGATAGGGATCAGCTAAACTAGTTCTAACTTGCTAAGCAGAGAAGGTATAAGCCTTGGAGCACCACCTTTGGGGCTGGCCCCAAAGCAGGGGAATTGTGACCTAGGCAGAGGGATCTGATTAAGTCACTCAGCTAGTCAGGTACTCTCTCCTGCCACTGTTCTTCAAAACTACTCCTGAAAAAGCACGAGTATAGCCTTACTCCATGAATTTTTGGCTTGCATTGCAGCACTTTGTAAACTGGCTCATTTATGAGTAATATCTAGATGTTTTCCCCCTCCAAAAATTGACCATTCAAAGTTCTCTATATAGAACAAAGCACGAGCTGGAAAAGAGGTGGTGAATTCATGGAACATAAGCCTCCTGCTCAAGCTCCCTTGTACCTTACAGTCCCATTCATTCATGCTGGATCCCAGGTTTCTGCTTTTAGAGTGCATCACAGATGGAGTGATGCTAGATCTGCCTTTTCTTTTGACTTGGTGTCTTTATGAGGCCATAAGTCATAATACATGGTTCTAGAGGAATGGCCAAAATTTAGTCTCTATGAAGTACCAGTAACTCGTCAGGAGTTGCTTTTCAAAAAATAACCGTATCATTTGCATTAGTTACATTTCCCATTGCTATAACAAACATAATCTGACAAAAGCAAATTAAAAAGAGAAGGACTTATTTAGGTTTACAGTTGATGGAGCTACAGTCCATCATGGTGGAGAAGGCATGGTTTTAGAATACAACACAGCTGGTCACATCACATCTGAAGTCAGGAGCAGAGAAGATAAACGCTGTTGCTCAACTCCTCTGTTTTTCATTCAGTCCAGGACTCCAGTTTATGGGATGGTGCTGTCTTCCCACCTTTGTTAACCAAATCTAGAAACTTCCTCACAGACATGCCCAGAGGTTTGTTTCCGTGGTAATTCTAAATCCTCTCAGGTAGATCAAGATTGACCATCACATTGGCACTCTAATGAGTGCTACCTTGATCTCAGGGCTGGCATAATAATTCTCCCACTGGCACTTGCCACACTCCTACACAACATCCTTTCCTACCATCAACTATAATGGCCCAAACACGGCCCAAACAGCCGATCTGGCTGTGCTTTGCTCAATTTCTGCACCAGAACTTTTCTGCTCTGTTCCAAGAAATGTCAGCCCTTCACATTGACTTGTCAGAGCAGTGTTTCTGTATGTAGAATACAATGTATCTAAAACCTGAAGAGGCTCATCTAGTCCTGTGATTAATGTGCATGGTAGGAATTGCAGTATGCAGTGACTGATCTACAATGTGAAGGGGATGTCCTAGATTCTCCCGCACCACAAGAACCCCAAAGATTATACTAGTGTGGCAAGCCTGAAGACAAAAAGAGTTTATCTTCTGCCTTCTACACTCCATATGTTTTTACCAAAACCACCAGAATGCTGACAATTGTTGACAGTTATTGTTCATCTGATCTGCTTAGTATAATATCATAAAGATTGGAATTCTGTGGAACACCAAGAGAATGTAGATCTCTTCATACTATATTCTTACAAAGTACAGAGCTAAACATATGCTGCTTATTCCACACACATGTAAACAATTTCTGATACTCTTTTTCTAATCGAAGCAGAAAGGAACACATTTGCCTAAACAATAATCTTATTCATATACCTGAAGTTGCTTAACCTACTTAAGAAATATACTCTTATCTGTCACAGCAACTGAAAATGAGGCTAACACTTGATTGGATTTACAATAAACTTAGCCCCATGCTTCTGGATGCAATAATGCATGCCTATAACCCCAGTACTCAGAAAGCAGAACCAGGAAGTTTTCAAGACCAGCCTGGGCTACATAGTGAGACCCTGACTTAATAAAATCAAAAGAAGAAAAACAAAAGCAAAACCACCTCATTCTCCAGATCTATCTGTGCTTTACAAGGGCTAGGCATTGCACTAAGGTGACTTGATGGCAGCCACTACTTCTATAACATTTAAATCCTATGGGCACTCCTATTTCCTACCATTGCCTTAAGATGCAGTTAAGTTTTATTTACAAGTTTGATTAAGGTGGAGTGAGGGAGGCAGGAACAGTTTCAGACACTTGTCCTTCCCCCATTATAATCTCATAAACAAAATAAACAATGTGGGGACTGCATATATACTAAATAAGCTCATCTCACATATGTAGCTAAGGAAAATGACCACTGTGTAAGCCTAAAGACCCAGTTGACTTACTGTAAGTAAACTAGGCCTTGATCAGGACTTAGTTTATGATGTGCTTCTCACATGTCCATGTGTTAATGGTAAGGCCAAAGCAATGCTTCAAATTCTCTAGTCAATCAGTGTCAACTCTGACCCAGTGTCAAATGGCCCTTTAAATATTTGAGTGCTCCCAGTTCCCTTCCTCACTGTCAACCAAATAAATGCTTGTAGGATTCTTTCAGGAAGGACTTGGGGAATCATCACTGTGGATATTTGCTTGACAAGAAGGTTCTTCCTCCTAGGAAGCTGACCTTTTTGACGGGTTCTGTGTATGAAAACCAATTCATAGATGAAAAGGGGTGGGGGAGCAATTTACAAAATCTTATTGCAATGGTTAACTTCAGGCTTCTGTCTATTTATCCTAATTTCTTAGGTTGGTATTAACTGAAAACTATCCTTTTTTATTTTATTTTAAATTACTACACAAAATAATGGATTTCATTAAGACATTTTCATATACATATATCACTGTACTTGACTTATATTTACTTCCCTATATCTCTTGATAGGCCTTCTTCTCACTAATATACCTTCTTATGTATGTACATATATGTATATATATATACACAGACATGCATATATATGATATGTTTACATGTCTATATTGTCCTCAAGATGCTCAGTTCTTTGAATCACCTTCAATTTTTCCTGTGTTTTGAGACCCCTTTTCTGTCTTTTCATGCAGTCCCATAGTTGCCTCCACCAGGTTTTACCAGTTAGGCACCTGTGCTGGATAACTTTAGTTGTCAACTTGACATACCTGGGTAGAGGGAACCTCAGTTGGGGAATTTCCTCCATTGGACTGACCTCTGGCCGTGTCTGTGGGGTATTTTCTTGATTTTTGAGTGTTGTGGGAGGGTCCAGGCCACTGTGGGCAGTGCCACCCCTGAGCAGGCTATTCTGTATTGTATAAGAAAGCAGGCTGAGCATGAGCCAGGAGAGCAAGCTAGTAAGCAGCATTCCTCCATGGCCTGTGTTTCAGCTCCTGTCTTTGGGTTCCTGCCCTGAATTCCTACCTTAGGCTCCTTGATGAATTGTGACCCTGGAAATGCAAGTCAAATAAACCTTTTCCTCCCCAAGTTGGTATTGGTCGGGGTATTTTGTCACAGCAATGGAGAAACAAACTAGAACAGAAATACCACCTGTCCTCTATTGTCTCAGGGTCCTTTCATCCCATTTGGAGCATCAGTACTTCACATATACCAGTAATGACATCCGTATTTCTGGTAAAACAGCAAGTGACAGAGCTACAAAAACCATAGGCATGACTTAGAATATGGACAGAATCTGGACTAAAGACTTTTACTTAACCTTGCTACTATTTATGATGAAACACGTTCACTAAGTCATGTGTACCTGACCTTGATCCC
This sequence comes from Nannospalax galili, assembly GCF_000622305.1. NCBI lineage: Eukaryota > Metazoa > Chordata > Mammalia > Rodentia > Spalacidae > Nannospalax > Nannospalax galili. Next base: position 860,068 of record NW_008336076.1, on the reverse strand, counting down.
TTGGGACCTCATTTTGCCCTCCAAGATAGTTAATGAATGTGGATGTGCATGAATCAGCATATCAAAATGCTGAAAGTTGTATGTTCATATTCTTATTCTCATTGACTACAGTGAGAACTGAAAAGTCTGCTTGACATGGTGTGTGTGAGATATTTTAGGTCTAGGGATCAAAAGGCAAGGTTTTCTGATAAGGCAAGGGTGGATCCTAGCAAATGAATGATCCCAGTTCATTCTGGAGAGACTATTACAATGAAAGTATGGATGAGGGCTAACTTGGAAGGACAGTTCCATGAGAGATCAAAAGACCCACACATGGCCTTAACCCTAAGATTCAGACTGATTCTTTATTCAGGTACAACTGTAATACTGTAATGTAGCTTAGAAACACAACACTGTGCTTTCTTTTTTTTTTTTTTTTTTTTTTTGACAGGGTCTCCCTGTAGCCCAAGCTGGCCTGGAACTTGCTATGTAGACCAGACTGGCCTCAAACTCACAGAGATCCACCTGCCTCTGCCTTTCTAATGCATATAAAAAAGTGTATGCCACCACGCCCAGCTGCAGAAGAGACCTTCTATTCTGAATTCACTGGTCAGCAACTGGAGAAGTCATGAGAAAAAACAGAAATATGGAAATATGGAATCTTTTAGTCATACATTCTAAGTTTCTTGGCATCAAGTGCAAAGCTTTCCTTGGTAGCTCACTCCAGAATGCTGTCATGGATAGGCACCAGAAAAAGTCCTGAGGAAAAAGAGAATTCTTGGACATTCTCAGTCACACACAAGGATAAGTCACATGACAACAAGCACAAGCCTTTACTGGTACCTTGCACAGGTACACTTTAATAATTTTTTATCCACATTTTGCTTTTTATCTTCTTTACTAAGCCCAAACTGCAAGGAACTGTGCTTAAATATTTAACTTTTGTTTTTTACCTTTCTGTTTCATTTTCAATATGGGGATCTCTTTATCTCCTGAATATTGTGCACATATGCAACAATTAATGAATTTACTTAAAGACATTGGAACTAAAGCATCATCAAAGCAAATCTGTGAACCTTTAAATGTTATTCAGAAATATTTTCGCTGGTATCCCAACCATGGGACACTTAATTCAGAATCTTGGGGAAAAAATTGATCACCAATTAATACTGCTTAGAAACAGTTCAATTGAGGCATTTAACTCTTTAGAACTAAAGTAGCTATACTGCCTTACTGACATAAAAAAGCATGCTTCCAAAGAAACATCTTAGAGAACCTCATGGACACCCTTTGCCTAATTCTCCTGCAATCCATGGAGCTCCCTTCCCTGGAGCAAAAGGCAATGGAAAAGACTAACTTAGAAAAGTAGTATACCTGGTTTGGTGACTGCAGACTCTGATAATGCTGGCTTCTTCAGTCCTGCATCTCCAAACCTGTCTCTTTCTGAGATTTGAAAATTCCTTACTGTCTGTTTTGCGTCTCTGTCATCGTGCTGGTTTTCAACTCATTTTCAAATTAAATAACATCAGTGTGTTAGAGTGAGAATTCTGATCTCATCTTTTATTCAAGATTTTTTTGTTTGTTTTTAGGTATTACTTTTTTTCTGTGTGGTAAAATGTGGCTGTTCTAATGCAGAGAGCCAGACTGTTAGCTCTCTTTAGAAGATGAATTCACCCTGTGTGCTATCAACCTTTCCTACAAATTATAAGTTAAAGTGGGGGGGGGGGTCAAAGGGAACTTTTAAGGGGATTTTAACAATTAACCCACAAGCAAGTTAAGATCATCCTTAACTTACACTCATTAGAAGTTGGCTGACTTCCATAATACTTGTAAGCTGATATTTCTCCAGAAGTTTTATGAATGGTGATTCCTTCACAAACAGGATCAAATTAACCATGAATAAAGTAGAATTAAGGAAAAATTTTAAAATTCATTAAGTCAGAGTTTAAAGAGTTACAGTGGTAGGAGTGACTGCTCCAAATGGGCTCCACCTCCTTCATTAATGAAGAAGGATGAGATACAGGAAACTTCAGGTCTTGTTGGTAAGAGAACCAGCTCAGTCTGACAAAGGCCTTTGACATGGCCCCTCACAAGGGGAGGAACATAAAGATGCTGTAAAGAACAAAACAAGGGTAATTTGGACATAGTTGTATCAAGTCACCCCTAGCCTGTATCCATTTGACTTAGATTTCAAAGGGAAAAAATGACTCTTTTTCTGCATTCAACCTGGCCTGAAGTTAAACTAGAGAATAAAAATGTCCTCTAATGAGAAATATCAATATAAGAGAAAGGATGCATTTAGTTTTTCAGATTCATATGTCTCATCCCCCCAAATATAGCCAGGGAGAAACTCAAGTTAGGCAACAGTAAAGGAAGATACTTTTGTTGGCTTGATTCTCCTTGATTATGAATGCTAACTTTCCCATACTTATGATCTCATAAAATTTAGAGACATCAAAAGGTGACCCTTAAAATCAAGTGTTCTGACTTTTGTCATTTCTTGTTCCCCATGCAAGACCCAACAGATTATAAGACTGATCTGGAACTATCTATACAGATTATAAGGAGAACAAGTCCACACTACTAGGTTTGATCAGTCCAAACTACTAGGTTCAATTTTAAAGAGCAATAAATGCCTTTTTTGAATATTACTAATTGTCATGTGTTTTTTTGAACTAATGCTCTTCAGAAGCTGGCTCTGGAGATGAGAGTTGGCCCTCCCACTTCAGACCCAAGCTTGTTTATCTCAAAATGTCCTTCAAATGTTCCTGAGACAGATCGGCCCCTGGCTCAAGGACCAAGAGGAATATAGTAAACAGCCATAGAAAAGCATTGTTCCTTTGAGAACAGCTAAGAAACAAAATATTATTACATGAAATAAAGACTTTATAGCATAATCAGCTTAAGGGATCTCTATATTGCCATTGACAATGTAGTTGAGTGAGAAACTCCCACTAAAGCCTCAGGCTACAGGTAAAAGGGAGCCACTCATAAGCTTGCCACTTCCTAAAATAAGAGGTAAGTCAGTTTCCTCTTTAGTCCTAAGATAACAGAGAATTTAGTTATCACTTTAGATGCAATAGGAAAAATTAAAAATCCCCAAACTTATGGGAGTCACCCTTAAACTTGTCATGTCCTAAGAAGATGAAAGGCAGACTAGCCCCCTGCTTTGTCCTTGGATAATAAGAATTTGCTTATCACCTTATATGTAATAGAAACTTTTTAAAAGCCCCACAAACTTTGAAAACCCATTTAAAAATATTCTAATTTAATCTTGGACAATTCAAATTAGACTACAAAAAATCAGATGTTACTGGATAAAATCACACTGGTCAAATTCTTATTATGATTTATTCTCAGCTACTCCAAGAAATTTCAACTTTAATTGGTGCAATTGGTTTATTGTTCACTTCTGTGAAATCAGACATTAGTTTGTTATTAGAGGATAGACTTATGAGAGGATAGACGTTGCTTAGTACCCCATCAAAAAAGTCCTCACAACATATGGTAAATTTATTAATTAATATTATGTATGTCTCATGGTATTAAAATAATTGTAAGAGAAAATTTAGACGAATATAATAATGGAAGTATTTTTAGGAAGGAAGGATTTATGTGTGAAGATTGAGGTGGCTGAATATCTCTAGAATAAACAGGAAATCTAAAACTCTTTTCCTATGTTATGAAAATTTGAGTAAAGTCTTTTAGATATCTAAAATATGAGATCTAAAGATGATGTATAAATAGGTAAATATTATATATAAAAAACTTAAAGTTTCTAAAGTCAAAATTCAAGTAAACCTCTTCTTAAAGCAATATAGTTACTGATATACTCTAGCTAACTATTACAAGGATTGATTTAAGAAAACAAAATACATTTCTGATCAAGGTTTGTTTAAGAGCACTTAGTTTGGGGCTGAATATTACACAATTCTTAAAAGTGCCAGGCTCTGATAATTGATCTTAGGGGTGGTCAGTAACCATACCTGCAGTTCATGATCCTGTAGTAGTCCCACAAAACTGCCAATTATTTTTATTGATTTAAAGTATTGCCTTTTTAAAGATTTGCAATGTCTGTGCCTACTCTCAATAATTATGCATCTATGTCTAATTTTTAACTGGAAAATGTTCACTCAAGGTGTGATCAATAGCCTCGTTGTCTGTCTGTTTGGGGTGAATAATGCAATGCACTTTATTACAAAATATTTCTTAATACTTATATATTTCACTATATGAATGATATGTCATTAACCTCCTTTACTAAAGAAATAAATCTAATTGTTTTGAAATATTTACAAGCTTTATAAAAAATTTATTTCACAGCTAGTACCAGACAAAATTTGACTAGCTATTTGATACAACTATCTTGGATATTTTGTCACTCATTTCTTTTTTCCTTAAGTCTCATAATTTACAATTGTCTGTTCCCCCAAAACATAGCATTAAAGTCTTTTCAACAGTCTTTAGGTAGTTCCAAGTGACTTCAACTTTTCCTCAGAATTCCCACTTTAGCTTTTTCTCATGTCTTTCTCTTAAAGGAGACACTGCTTTAAATTCACCCTACCACAGCCTGACATCTCCAGTTACAGAAATCACAGCTAGATGAATTTAAAGCAAAAACAACACCCTCATATATGATTGGTTTACCTCATAATTATTTATCTATTTTATTTTATGTGTATAAGTGTTTTGCTTGCACGCATGTAAGTGTACCACGTATGTGCAGTGCCCTCAGAAGTTGTAAGAGGACACTGGCTCCCCTAGAACCAGAGTTAAGGACAGTTAGCTACCATGTGGGTGCTGAGAACCAAACCCAGGTCCTTTGCAAGAGTAGCCAGTGCTCTCAACCACTGAGCTGTCTTTCCAGTCCCAGATTTATGTATTTGTTTTCTTCCCAAACTCCTTTTTTCCTTACAGTGATGACTGGACAGTGAACTCCCTCTTTAGAAGTTTTAAAATGGTTATTTGTATCCAATATACCTAAACAAAAATATTTCACTCCAAATCATCAAAGAATTAATTTTTCATATTCAACAGGACTAAACCTGAACCATCCAATTTACTGGACAAGATCTTGATATTATTCATTCTTCCCTATCTCTAAATAATTTCAACTTTCTTTTGTAGAAGAATGGCAAATAACATTTTCTGGCTTTTTTAGGGCAAGCTTCATTTCACTTCCTTCTATGCTGACATTCATTACCTCCTATACAAATATTTTCTTCCATGAATATATATCCTAATCCTAAAGCACTGACAAAGTTTTTCAGAGGAGACAATAAATTAGACAAAGGAACCACTATGTGGTGATGGAATCTCTTCTGTCCTCTGGAGCAACGCCACCCAGCGGACAGAACTTTTAGGTGCCCTTTCTGCCTTACAATTTACTGACTTAATTTCCACCTACACTGGTATAAAACATTTTGAGACAGGATCTCCTTATGTAACCCCAGATGGTGTTGTAGTCAAGTCTGGACTCAAACTCTGGATTCTCCTCCTCCTTCTTCAGCCTTTGGAGCTCTAGAATTGAAATGTACCACCGTACTCAGTTACTGCTATAATTTTCTAATGTTGTTATTCCTTCATTCTAGAGAATTCATTCTTTTGACCAGAAGGAAATCATTTTCCCTTAATGGGCCTTTACTGCTACTGTGACACAAACACAAACGAGGAAGCAATTGGAGACATAGGGAATTTGCACTATGATCTAGGATTGACAGAACTTCAGCAGAGCCCTCAGGGAGGTGTGGAGCCCTATGACCCATGGGAGTTGTACCTCAATGATCCCAAACATTGAGATGATTTGAACCTTGTCATGACTGATCACTGGATTTGGGTAGCCAAAGAAAGTTATATTTGTGAGCTGGACATTTCCCTTCAGGGGAGGCAGTTTCTGAGGGACAAGTCAGTCCTGGGGCCAGGCATGGTGGCACACATCTTTATTCTCAGCACTCAGAAGGTAGGGGCAGGCAGATCTTTGAGAGTCCCAAGCCAGTCTGAGCTACATAGCAAGTTACAGGCCAGCTAGGGCTACATAGCAAGACCCTGACCCAAAATAAACGGTTCAGTCCTGAAAGGACTCTGACTGGCGCATCTCTGTGTTCTTACACCTTCATTTGTGACTCAAGAGTAGGAAGTGAAGATGTGATTGTTTTGTTTTTCACTCTAGGAGAATCCAATGTAAGAGACAAGAGGGAAGTAGAACACCAGGAACTTAGGTTTAGGGAAGGAACGCGCTTATTTACAGGTGGAAGATTGTGTTTCATGATACTCAGACCCCACATGAGGTGAGGAGTTCAGTTCTGGTTGGTGAAGTTTAAGAGGAGATCCATTTACTTGAATGTGTTCTGAAGAGAGTGATCAGAATAGTAAAGAAGCTAAAAATTACAGTAAGTAGTTCAAAGAACTGATTTTTATATTAGATGATTTAGATACCTAAAGAGCTATGAAACTACTCCCTGAGGAATTGTGGAATGAAAGCTTAGGGAGACAGACGCTGTCGTAAACTAGGAAGGACAATTTTAATCATAAAAAACAAATGAAAAGGCAGTGCAGACCTAAGTTAGGTGAGGGTGGAAAGAGACACTTCGGATCAAAGCAGCTATCACGGGCAGTGGTGGAAATTTCCAATTAACTAGTACAAGACCGCAAGAGAGTAACAAGGAAGGAGAATGAATGTGAAGTCAATGTCAGATCATCAAAGCCCTTCTAAGCCATACTTAGGACTTTGGCTATTATGTAGCCAAATGGTGACCAGCTTGGCGTTTTAAAAGGGTATGACGGGCCGCAAAGTCGAAAATAGATTAGAGGCTGGATATAACAGGAAGCAGTGAATGCAATTGTGAGTAGCCTGTCTGGCTCTTCACTATTGCAGTCCCTGGCATTACACATACAGTGGGAGGCCTTAAGCCAACATCAAATGAATGAATGTCCAGCAAAGCACCAATGGTCATCCAAATAAGACAGTGGCCGTGGGAACATAGAGGGGCCGATAAGCTCAAAATATAAGTCAAAGGCTTAGCCAGAGGAAGGATTTGAAGATGATAGATGGATTTCTTCATTTGCTCCATTTGTTTACCATGGTATACTTACTGTAGACTGGAAACACCGAGGGAGAGTGACAGGAAGAGAAGGCATGACAGACTAAGGTTAAGCCCCACCTAATAGTCTATGATTAGGAACTACCTGCAGAAATTTTCAACAGCCTCCACTCATGTGCTTCCTCATAGATGTTCTCTGTGCACAGGATCCTCCCAATCACCACTACCCTGTTGATATGGAACAGCCTCCGCTTCTTTGTCAAGTTCTCTCTTATAAAGCAAAGCAGCAAGCCAATTACTGTGATCATTCAGATGAAAATTTTACTTTTGCCTGAATTAGCCAGAGAATTGAAGCATAAATGGACCTTTTCACTTGACTGATTGAGATAATTGCTTCACTTTGCTAGGGGAGACCTATCCTTGGAAGGCTGTGTTTGGTCACCAAAACATGTTTGTAACATCCATTATTAACGGTTTTTGAAACAACCATGCTTGGCTAGGTGCCACACTCAGATGCTTTCCTCATCTTTTTAGGTAGTTGAAACAATGGAGGAAAAAATGGCATCTCTGGGATGCTCCAAGCTTGAATGATTTCATTTTTGGCCAGCTCTAAAACATGTCAGCTCAGGCCTCCAGAATAGGCAAAATGGCATCTAGGGGAGTCAGGGGAGGTGGCAGGGCAGGAGGTCAGTTCAGTGGGTAAGATGCAAAAAGTAAGAATTAGCTCCAGGTGCATGGGAACAAATGGCTTTTACTGAAAGAACTGAGTAGGCGGACTTGAAAGAAATGTATAATTCCCATATATTACTGGAGGGGTGAGAGGAGTTAATAAAGAAACCTGAGTAGGAGCAGACAATTAGAACAGCAGCAGGACTCTGCAGAGCCTTTGGCCTGCGTCCTATGCAATAGAAACTTTTACTAAACAGCGTGCAACACTGGGAAAGAAGGAAACTAAAGAAGCAGCATATCATCGGGCTGTGCTGCAGTTTTTCCCGTGTCCGACGGCGGGGGGAGCCTGGGAGGATGCAGACAACATGGTCAGCAAGAGCTTAGAAAGCTCACTGAACAACAACATGAGCATCAGAAAACTAGTTGCAGACCTCAGGTGTCTGAGGAAACTCATGGAACCATAACTGTAATTACTTAGTGATGGCTCCCCTTACTGGCCAACTGGCAGAACACCCCGGGTCCAGATCCTGAAGGAAAGTTGAAGGTTGTCTCTGAGGCATTGTATCTAAGTTCCTACATTTAAAATAAAAAATGTGGAGAAGAGATTTTATTTTCTGAGTGTTGAAAGAAAAGACAGAAAATGTCAGCTGTGACATTTACGAAAGTCCATCAACATTATTCTGTGATGTGTGTATTTAAGTGAGTATTAGAGTTCAATGTTAGGTTTTGTGATTATGAAAATGACTACTTTCCACTTTTTTAAGAAACATTTTTATGAATTTTTGTAATTTCCATGTACTATAACCTGATGGACTTTAGATCCCCTTCCCCATCTGCACCCCCCTTATTATTCCCCATCTAATTTAACATAATGAATATACTCTGATATATATATATATACACACACATATATATATATATATATATATATAAATTATGTGGCCTACAGAGTCCAACCTGTGTGTCCCCAAATGTCTTTCAGTATGGGTCCTTGAAAGAGACTCTCTCTGCCCCTCCCAGCAGCCATCAGTTGCCAAAAATTTCTTATTTGGGGTTGGGGTTTCTTATCCACTTTCCCATGTCCATGCTGGGATTGTTGGGGTTTGAGCTTGCATGGAATTTGTGCATCTTGTCAACACTGCTCATACATATGAGTAACTGACCAGCTGTCTGGAAAACCGTTTCCTTATGGTCATCCACCAACTCTGGCTCTTATAATCCTTCTTCCCCCTGTTCTGCAATGACCCCTGAGGCTTGGAAGGCAGAAGTTTGATATAGCTGTCCTATTCAAAGATAAGCGCTCTGTAGCCCCTTGTTCTCTGCACATTGGCAGCTTGTGGGTTTCTGTGTTAATCACCATTTGCTTCATAAGGAAACTACTCTGGTGAGAGTTGTGTTGGAATTTTAATGGGTTTTGCACTGAATTGGTAGGATGGCCATTTTCACAATATTAATCCTACCAATCCATATGCATGGGTGGTGGTCTTTCCATATTCTGGTTTCTTCTTCAATTTCAGTATTTTAAAGTTTTTATTGTACAAGTTCTTCACTTCCTTTGTTAGGTTTATTCCAAGATATTTTATGAATTTTTAGGTTATCATGACTGGGATAATTTTCTGGATTTCTTTCCAGGTATGTTTGTTGTTGGTGTATACAAAAAATATCAACTGGGAGAGATGTTAATTTTATATCATGCTACCTTGCTGATTGCATTATCAGCTCTAAGAGTTTTCTGGTGGAGTCTTTAGTGTCCTTTATGTATAGAATCATATAGTCTCCAAGTAAAGATAATTTGATTTCTTCCTTTCCAATTTGTATCCTCTTTATCTCAGTCATTTGTCTTATTGATGTAGCTAAAACTTCAAGTACTATATTGAATAGTAATGGAGAGTGGGAATCCGTGTCTTTTCCTGATTTTATTATTAATGCTGTTTTTCTCCAATTACTATGATGTTGGCCATGGGCTTGTGATATATTTATTGCCTTTATTATATTGAGACATGACCCATGTGTGCTTTGGTTCTCCATGACTTTTATCATGAATGGATGGATTTGGTCAAATGTCTTTTTTTTTTTTTTCATTTAATGAGATAGCATGTGGTTTCTGTCCTTGATTCTGTTTATGTGGTGGATTACATTTATCTATTCATGTATGTTGAACCTTCCCTGCACCCCTGGGATGAAGCCAGTTTGATCATGGTGGATAATCTTTTTGATGTGATCTTGCATTTGGTTTGTGACTATTTATTGAGAATTTTTACACTTATGTTCATAAGAGATATGGGTCTATAATTTTTGTTGTTGTTGTGTCTTTGTTTGATTTTAGTATTAGAGTAACTGGTTTTGTAGAAGGAATTTTGGAGTGTTCCTTCATTTTCTATTTTATGGAGTAATTTAAGGAGTATTGGTATTAGTTCTTTGAAGGTTTGTAAAATTCTGCACTATGCCATCTGATCAAGAGCTATTTTTAGTCGGGGGATTTTTTAAATTACTGTATCTATCTCATTGGTTGTTATGGGTCTGTTTAAATTATTTACAGTATTTTGATTTAATTTTAGTACTCTGTACATATCTATAAATTTATCCATTCCATTTAGATTTTCTATTTTAGCAAAATATAGATTTTTTAAAGCATGCCCGTATAGTTTTCTGAATTTACTCCAGGTCTGTTGTAATTTTTCCCTTTTCATCTCTTGAGTTTGTTATTTTTGAAAAATATATATTTTTTTAAGCATGCCCGTGTATTTTTCTCTATTTTCTCCAGGTCTGTTTTATTTTTTCTCTTTTCATCTCTTGAGTTTGTTTATATGTGTTCTCTCTCTCTCTCTCTCTCTCTCTCTCTCTCTCTCTCTCTCTTCCCTTAATTTGGCTAAAGATTTGTCAGTCTTCTTCATCTTTTCAAATAATTAACTCTTCATTTCATTGACTCTTTGTTTTGTTTACTTCATTTCTATTTCACTAATATCGGTCTCAATTTTATTTATCTCTTCCCATCTTCTCCTTTTAGGTGTTGTTTCTTTTTTATTTTCTAAGGTTTTCAGGTGCATCATTAATTTATATGTATGAGATGTTTCTACGTTTTTGGTGTAGGCACTTAATGTTATAAATTTTCCTCTTAGGACTGACTGCCTTTATTGTGTCCCCAATGTTTGGGGGATACTGTGTTTTCATTTTCATTCAATTCTAAGAAATTTTTAATTTCCTTGTTAATTTCTCTCATGATTCAATTTTCATTCAGTAATGTGCTGTTAGCTTCCACGAGTTGGTGTACTTTTCCCCTATTTTTTATTCTTGTTCATATCTAGCTTTATTCCTTTATGGTCAAATAGAATATAAGATGAAGTTTCAATTTCTGTAAATTTGTGGAGACTTGCTTTGTTTCCTAATATGTGGTGGATTTTGGAAAAAGTTCCATGGACTGCTGAGAAGAAAGTATATTTTTTGGTGTTTGGGTGGAATGTTCTGTAGATGTCTATAAAATCCATTTGATTTATGCTGTCATTTAGCCCTAGGGTTTCTCTATTTAGCTTTTGTCTGGTTGACCTATCTCTTGGTGAAAGTGGGATGTTGAGGTTACCCACTTCTACTGTGTTGGAGTCAATGTGAGATTTTAGAGATGATAAAGTTTCTTTTATGAAATTGGATGCCCCTGTGTGAGGTGTATGTATGTTTAATATTGTAATTTATTTTAAGCTTTTTAATGCTATAGCACATACATTTTCAAAACCATTTGAGGTGATTGGTGAGACACACTTATGCAGCGGGATTGAGATATCAAGTATACTTTTTTTTTTAAAGGGAAACTATAATAAGGAAGTTATCATTGTTTTATTGATTGAAATTTTGGTTTACTTATGGCAAATATCAATGCTTTCAAGTTGTGTTTGACATTTTGTAATGGTCATAAGTCACTGAAGATCTACTATATCGAAGTATAAATGAACTGGGAAAAATCAAATCATTGTGTCTGAGTAATAAAAATTGAATGTTTATCTTCCAAATTGTTCTGGTTTGCCTCCAAATAATCATTAAAATGTCAAATAATCCATGAAGTGCATCTCCAATGGGCTGCATATATTATTGTTTACTAAAAATAAGGACCAGAACATTTTCCTTTATGAATTTAATATCTATCTACTGGCATTAACCAATCTCTCTATGTCTATTTTGTTATCAAGAAATCTTTGGAGACCAAATAAATTACTAGTATCAGAACAATGTTTCGTTTTAATATAAACCAAGACTAATAAATCTTGCTTCTAAAACAATCAATAGTGGTATGAAAAAGTTTATACCATTAAGCAGAGTTTTTTAGACTTTATTTCTTTATTTTTATTTTATGTGTATGAGTGTTTTTCCTTCATGTATGTAAGTACACTGTGTGTGTGCAGGGCCCATGGAGGCCAGAAGAGGGTGTACTATTCCCTGGAACTGGAGTTATTGATGATTGTGAGCTGCCATGTGGGTTCTGGGAAGCAAACCTGGGTCCTCTGCAAGAGCAAACAGTGCTCTTAACCATTGAGCCATCTCTCCAATCCCTAAGCAGAATTTTTAAAAATTCAATTGATTCGGCACTAAACAATCTTAGTAATTTGCATTGAAATAGTTCATTTCAGATTTTCCATTCTCTGTATTTTTTTAACTTTTCTATTCTGCATATTTATTAGTCATCAGATTCTAAATTATTGTTGTAAAAATAAGCAACTCCCAAAGCCTCCATGGCTTAAAACCTGGTTGGCCTCAAGGCCTATTCTGAAAAGGTGGCATGGCCCTCTCGATGCCATTCTCTGAGGTTGAGGATCACAAAAGTTTTACCACCCTGGGAAAAGGGAACATTCATGAGTAGCTTGTTAAAGGTTTCTAATTGGAAGTGACATGCGTCCCTTCCACTCAAACATCAGAATGTCCAAAATAAGTCACACAGACACAAGCGGAACTGGATTTTTATCCTATTGTTACCATCGATGTCCTATGAACATGCTTTAATCTTTCATGGAGAGCAAAGGGCATAGGAGATAGATACTACCTTGTGCCTGCAGGGAGGACAGAAACAGTAGGAAGCAGCACCAATCACTCACACACTGACAAAAATGAGAAACTTTATCTTAACGTGCACAAAGCAGACAGTGCTCCTTAGCTGACAATCGAATTCAGTGACAGGATACAGTGCAGTAAGTTTTGTTTTGTTATGTTTTTTAAACAGAAAGAGGCCTGACAGTTTATTTGCTGGTTAGTTTTAATGCCTGAGCTTCTTCCCAAGTCTTACTTTTTACTGAAATAAATTGCACTTAAATTGAGCTCTTAGGGGATTTCAGAGTGACTGACTGATTAGACTGTTAGGGCTACTCAGGATGGATGTGAGGCATGGGGTAATGGCACAGCAGCAGCTGCTTTCAGGGCTCTGGCCTTGACTTGAGTGTTGTCATGGTGACAAACACCAGCAGGAACCTACTGGGAGCTCAGTAGGAGCCCTGGCTACCAGATCTGTGTATCAGACAGCATGCCATTCCCAGTCTTCCAGAAAGAAGCAGAATGAACTCTTTAGCTAGGATGTTTCCTGCTTACTACCTAAGGGGCAATTTATTCTTGCTTGAACTGCCAATGTCAGTTCAGACAGAACAACTTCATTTTCTGTCTTCTTCTTCTTCTTCTTCTTCTTCTTCTTCTTCTTCTTCTTCTTCTTCTTCTTCCTCCTCCTCCTCCTCCCCCTCCTCCCCTC
>NW_008336076.1:843806-846629 GCF_000622305.1 Nannospalax galili | reverse complement strand
TCCTCCTCCTCCTCCTCCTCCTCCTCTTCTTCTTCTTCTTCTTCTTCTTCTTCTTCTTCTTCTTCTTCTTCTTCTTCTTCTTTTGGTATTCTTTCTCTCCACCAATTTTTATACCACATCTTCTCCCATTCCAACTTTTATTTATTTTCATCTAATTTCAATTTTCTTTTTGGTTTTTTTGAGACAGGTTCTCCCTGTAGCGCCAGCTGGGGTTATGTAGACCAGATTCCTCTCCCACTTTAAAGATTAAAAATTAACACTATTAGTAGAGCAACCTCAACACATGAACTCATATGTAATACAAAATTCAAAATATAAATAAATCCTCTAGCACAGTGCTGCTCCACAGGACCTTTTGTGATGATGTAAATTAATGATTGGTATTCATGTGCCATGCAATAATAACAGTGGCTACTCATGAGGTGTCACTTGGTATGTAGCCAGTATGTCCACATTTTCTAATTGATTTGAGTTTAGTTTATTTCACCTATAAGTAGCTACTTGTGGCCAGGACTATTGTATTGAACACCATAATTTCAGAATTCTACTTAAACCTGCTAAGCTGGCCAGGTAGGAGTCATAGTAGATTCCTCTTTTTCAAAATTGCATGTTTATTGTCTGCTCTAAGACAATAAACTATAAAGACAATAAGACAATAAAAGATTGTCCAATCACTTTGGTGATTATTGCTCAATAAGATGTGCCATGGTCTTCCTTAACTAGCTCTTGTAAACTTAATTTTGTCGCTATCTAGGGGAAAATGAGACATGATTACCTTTAGTAGTTATAGATCATAACTCTGTAGACACAAGCCTTAAATGGGAAGGATATTGCTCTCTCCAAATAATTTATTATCCATATTACTGTTATTTTGCAAAGGAACCTAGTTAGAAGATATCAATTCAATCCCACATTTTTCACTAGTCAACCGTTAACAGGGAGGACACTAAACAAGATGAGTGTTTTTGGTTTTCTTTCTGTTTACTGTTATTGTTGCTGGTACTTATTTTTGGGGTTTTACCTAAACTTACTCTTCTATATAAGAAAGAACATGGAGCAGGCCTCTCTCCTACCCACAGGCCTCTCTCCAGGGTAGGTCCGTTGCCCTCTACACCTTGACTCCCCTAGCCTCATTCACCCTAGCATCTCTGCCTCCATTCTCTCCTTTGAGTTTGGGCCCTGCCCCATTCCTGATCTTAGGGCCCCAGTCACCTGGGGAACCAATACTGCTCCCTGATCCTTTTATTCCAGACCAAAGTAGTGCCTTCTCTGGGCCCCAGAAGCACTGCTTCTGGGTCTGGCCCCACCCTCACCTCCCTCTGTTTCCCTGGGCCTGCAGTACCCACAGCAGGCCTCTCTCCTACCCACAGGCCTCTCTCTGGGGTAAGTCCATTGCGCCATCCCCACCTGACTCCCCCAGCCTCCTTCATCCTCCCATCTGCACCACCTTTCTCTCCTCCAAGTTTGGGCCCTGCTCCATTCCTTGTCTTGGGGCCCCAGACACCTGGGGAACCAATATTGCTTCCTGATCCTTTTCATCTAGACCAACACAGTGCCTTATCTGGGCCCTTCCCTCATCTCCCTCTGCTTCCTGGGGCCTGGACTACCCCCAGCCTCTTTCTGGGGCACAGGGATGACCTTTCCTCTTCCTGATCCTTTGCATCCAGACAAACCCAGCTCCTCAGTGCAATCCCCAGGAGGCCTTGGGGCATCCTCCTGCCCCATCTGCCTTTGCATCTCTCGGTGGCACAGCCACCACCTGCCCTAGACCAGCATCTTTCCTGGAACAGGCTCCCAGGCCAGTGCAACCCCCAAATTCCTGAGGCCAAAATCGTTCCTGGAGGGATCCAGACCTTAGGAGAAAGCCTGAAAACATCTGACCCTCACCTGAATTGGGCCTCTATGGGAACTCCTGAAAACAAAAGCAATCCAGCCATTCCAATATAAAATCAAAAGAGAGAACTGGAAGCTTAGACAAACCAGCTTTTCATGCACAAAAAGTAAACCACAAAGACACATAAAGTTCACAAAAAGAAGCAGACCTAAACTTTAAGGCCTGAGTCTCACATAAGAATCAGAAACTACAAAATAAATTCACATCTCAAAATCACAGAGAAAAAATAATAACATGAAAAACAAAAATAACATACTCCACCAAATACCAATAGTCCTCTAGAGGAAAACAATGAGAGCCCCCTAGAGATAATGCAGGACATGGAACTCAAAAGAACAATTGTAAACATGATAAAAGAATTCAGTGAACTTAAAGAACACACAAAAAAGAAATCAAAGAACTGAAGGAAGATAGGGATAAACTTCTGAATGAATTCAGAAAAGAGTTAGAAATACTCAGGCTGAAATGAAAAAGGAAGTGAAACACTCATTAAGCCTATTAGAAATGACAGGAGAAAGCCTCACCAATAAAATGAACGAAATGGAAAACAGAGTATCAAGACTGGAAGAAAAAGTGGACGAACTAGACCACACAAGAAAGATTATGAAAAATTTAAGAAATCACAAGAATGGAATATGCAGGAATTGTGTGACACCATATAAAGAACAACTTATAGGCCCACAGGAAGGAGAAGAATCCCAAGATAATGGCATGGACCAGATCTTCAACAGAATCATGGAAGAAAATTTCCAAAAATTAAAGAAAGACATGCCCATACAAACACAAGAAGCATATAGAACACCAAACAGACAGGACCAGAAAAGAAACTCTACATGGCACATCATAGTAAAAACACTACTCGTACAAAATAAAGAGACAATTCTGAAAGCTGCAACAGAGAAACAATAAGTCACATATAAAGGAAAACG
>NW_008336076.1:841421-842288 GCF_000622305.1 Nannospalax galili | reverse complement strand
ATACTTTAAAAACCTATATGCTACTAAATTTGAAAACCTAAAAGGAATGGAGGGATATCTAAAGGCATGGGAACCGCCAAAACTAAACCAAAAACACATTAATAGCTTAAACAGACCCATAGCACAAAAAGAAATTGAAACAGTAATACAAAACCTCCCAACTAAAAAAAGCCCAGGACCAGATGGATTTACAGTAGAATTCTATCAGACATTTAAAGATCTGCATCCAATACTACTTAATTTATTAAAAAAATAGAAATGGAGGGAGAACTTCCAAATTCCTTCAATGAAGCCAGCACTCTAATACCAAAGCTAGGTAAAGAAACAACCAAAAAAGAAAACTACAGACCCATATCCTTAATGAACATAGATGCAAAAATTCTCAACAAGATACTTGCAAACCACATACAGACACACATCAAAAAGATCATTCACCGTGATCAAGTAGGCTTTATCCCAGAGATGCAGGGATGGTTCAATATACATGTCAATAAACATCATAAATCATATAAATGGACTCAAAGACAAGAAACATATGGTCATCTCAATAGATGCAGAGAATGCCTTTGACAAAATTCAAAATTAATTTATGTTCAAAGTCCTAGAAGGAATTGGACTGGAGGGAACATACCTCAGCATAATTAAAGCCATATATAACAAACCCACAGCCAGCATTCTAAATGGAGAAAAACTGGAAGCATTCCCACTGAAATCAAGAACCAGAGAAGGCTGTCCACTATCTCTACTTCTCTTTAAGACAGTGCTTGAAATTCTTGCAAGAGCAATAAGAAAAGATCAGGAAATTAAAGGAGTGATAATTGGAAAAGAAGAGATCAAATTATCCCTTTTTGCAGATGATATGACATC
>NW_008336076.1:840710-841327 GCF_000622305.1 Nannospalax galili | reverse complement strand
AATTTAAATCTTTAAAGAGATTGAAGAAGACATAGGAAGATGTGAAAACCTACCATGCTCACGGATTAGAAGAATTAATATTTTGAAAATGACCATCCTACCAAAAGTCATATATAGATTCAACGCAATGCCAATCAAAATCCCCATGACATTTTTCACAGAATTGGAAAAAACTATCCTAAGATTCATATGGAAGCACAAAACCTCAGATAGCCAAAACAGCCCTGAGCACTAAGAGCAATGCCGAGGGAATTACTAATCAGATTTGAAGCTGTATTACAGAGCTATAGTCATAAAAGCAACATGGTACTAGCACATAAATAGACCCATAAACCAACGGAACAAAATTGAAGATCCAAATATAAGCAAATACAATTTCAGCCACCTGATATTTGACAAAGGGGCCAAGAACATTAAATCGAGGAAAGACAGCATGTTCAGCAAATGGTGCTGGCAAAACTGGATCTCCATTTGTAGAATGAAACTAAACCCCTATCTTTCACCCTACACAAAAGTCAATTCCAAATGGCTCAAATACCTCAATGTAAAGCCTGAAACTCTGAAACTCTTAGAAGAAAACATTGGGAAAAACCTACAAGATATAGGTGTAGGAAAGG
>NW_008336076.1:840193-840420 GCF_000622305.1 Nannospalax galili | reverse complement strand
TCTCAAAAGAAGAAGTAAAGATGGCTATGAAACATCTTAAAAGATGTGCAATATCAGTAATAACTAGGGAAATGAAAATTAAAACCACATTAAGATTTCACCTCACCCCAGCCAGACTGGCTAAGATCAAGAAAACAAATGATACCAAATGTTGGAGAGGATGTGGGGAAAGGGGAACACTCATCCACTGCTGGTGGGGCTGCAAACTGGTTCAACCCCTATGGAAT
>NW_008336076.1:837801-840087 GCF_000622305.1 Nannospalax galili | reverse complement strand
TCATGTTTATTGGTCTTGTTTTCACAATAGCTAAGAAATGGAAGCAACCTAGTTGTCCCTCAACTGAACAGATAATGAAAATGTGGTTCATTTATACAATGGTGTTTTACTCAGCAGTAAAGAAAGACGAAATCATGAAATTTGCAGGTAAATGGATGGAACTAGAAACTGTTATACTAAGTGAAGTAACAGATTCAGAAAAAAAAATCTTATGTTCTCCCTCACATGTGGATCCTAGAACCAGACTCTGATAAGTAAGTATGCAACCAGACATAACTACAGGAACCAGGATAATGGAAAGAAAATAGGGAGGTGAAGGAAAAGAAATAACCTGAAAGAGAAGAACAGTAGGAAACAGGTCTTAATAAGGGATATGTGGATAAAAATTGGGTTAGTTTAAGGGAGCAGGGAGGGAAGGGTATACAAGGAACCTAGGGGATAAAGGGAAAGAAGGAGCTCAAGAGACGTAGGACCATAGGAGAAGGGTATTAGTAAGGGAGAAACGGGGGAAATGGGGGCACCTTAAGTGGGAAAACCATGATGGAGGGGTGAGACAATGTGAGAGGTAAACAATATCTAGCTAGTTTTGAAAACCAGAGGGAACCATATTGTTGGGGACCCCTGCTGTTTGGGTCACAGTCTCTCCATGTCCAGATAGCCGCGAGCTGGCTCAGCGCGGCACTTCCTACTCTCTTCCTGACTCACCTTTGAAGTGGCCGCCACAGAAACATGACCTCTGGCATAGAAACTGCCAGGTTTTTCCTATATGATAATCAGGCATTGTCTGACAGCCTGATAGAAGCCCACCGCCTCATGTAAATAAAGCATCCTACAGAGCACCTATGACTGAGGGCTTTTGCTACTGCCTCCACACTATAAATCTTCTAGTTTTACCCTAATAAAATGGAGCTGAATCACTGAGTCTAATGGAGGTGTATCACTGAGATCATCCGACTGAGCAGCATCCTGTGTTTCACTGTGCTTCTGACCAGCTTGTGATTCAGTCTCCCGGGAGGAGCTGTTCCCCGTCAGCACTCACTCGCGAGGCTTCTGCATCCGCCATTCCTGCGCTCCCCGGCGCTCGTGGGACGGTGGCCGACATCCCTTGGGCACAGTTAGAGCGTCTGCAGCTAGCCTGAGCCCCCTGCAGATTGGCGCAGCCCACCTGCAGCCTGCAGAACCCGCCCGGCAGCTGGCAGCGACCCGCAGAGCCGCCAGTGCCCGGCAGCCTGCCTTGGCACAGAGTCTGCACTCGCCAGAGCCATTGCAGACCCGCCTGATCTGTAGTTCCCAGCACCTGGCAGCTGCAGAGCCAGGGACCTGCCCAGCAGCGAAACCCGCGCACCCTGCCAACAGCTGGTGCAGCGCGACCCACCACACGCAGCAACACCATATTACTCCTACAACCTACTGACAAATTATACATAGCAGATCAAGAAATATATGTCTAGGTAAGGTTTATCTGAAAACAACCGATCTTTGCCCAAGATTTTTCTACACGACACACAGTAATTAAAAATACCAGACTGGTGGAATTAACCTTCTTGGGTGTTTAATAGACATACTTTGAGGTCTATAATAATTTGGTCAGAGGGACATAAAGGATGGTTTTTGCTCCTTGCCCTCCTAGGTTGACTAGTTCCAGGGGACTATGAGAATCTCTCAAAATGTCCTATAATGGTGGTGGGTCACCTGTCCTCTTGATCAAGGAGGCCGAGGAGACCCCACCAGATGGACTTGAACCAATGTCCAGTCTATAAAAAGGAGGGTCAACACAGAGGAATCATTTCCTCCATGCTTCCAAGCAAAGCCAACCATGGTCGAGCAGGACCTTTGACTTATCTTCACATAGGTGGAACTGGTAAAAGAAAGGAGCCAGGGACTCCTCCCAAGCCCATGTGACCCCTGAGGAACAGATCCTCAAACTACCTTAAGAATAAAAATAAATCGGTTTTATCTGCACCAACTGTATGGCCTTAAACACCCAAAAGGAAAGTATAACCAAAGATTTAATGGGCCAACATAATTTCATAAGAGTCCATATGTATAGCTAAAGGCTACATAACAAGCAACAATGCCAGACAAGTGATACCTTATTTGAGTTGGTGGCCAAGGTGGCCAAAGGGATTCCCAGATAGTGACCCAGCATAGAACTGGGAAATTGAACAGCAGACCCCAATCTTATCCAAAGGAATATATACAACTGATTACCGCTAGATGAAGAACAGCTGACCCTCCTAAAACAAAGACCTCTAGATAGGCTGACTAGATTCACCAGAAGGGCAA
>NW_008336076.1:830750-837458 GCF_000622305.1 Nannospalax galili | reverse complement strand
AAACCTCATTTAATTTTATGTCTTAAAGGGTTTATCCTGAGTACAATATTGTATAACTGTATTAATTTAACTGTAAACCTAAAAATTTACAGCCAATTTTGAAAGAGATGCCTCTTAGCTCTGGAAATTGTTATTGAATAGGTCAATGCTGTTGTAATGAAATGCTTCTTCTAGTTATATGGTTATTAAATAAATAATTTTTTAAAAAGAACATGATATTTAGAGTGTCTACAATATGCCAATGGCTTTTTAAAGTCACATGTATAATTTTTAACAAATCCATAAATCAAGAGTTGTTATAAATATTATGAAGACAATTAAGTTGAAACTTAGAAAAGCTAAGTAGCCAAGATTTCCTAGCTAGTAATTGAATCCAAATTCATTTAAACCTAGTGTCTCCAGAGCTCATTATTCTTAGGAAATCTTATTCCAATGTTGGTAACATCTCTTCCATATCTTATTTAGGAAAGTCCCAGGCATTTAAACAAATCAGAAATTCCTAACTATAGTCCTTTTAAAAATGCCATAACAACTAAAACTATCAGCCACTTCCTAACCTGTACCCCAGTCCACTCAGTGTCTTTTTATCCTGGCTTTGAATTAGAATTATTTGGATGTTTTTAAAAACACGGATGCCAGGGACCTTCTCACATGAATTAAATGAGAATCTCTAGAAATGGGCCCAAGGGATTCAAGTGATCACATTACAGATCTCAAACTGAGAATAACTGCCCTAATGGATGGTGCAGAAACGTCCCCACATCAAGCTACGTGCTAGGATGTCAGAAATCTACTCCAAGGGAAAAGGCCTTTGATACTGATTGATCTGTTTCATGTTATTGATTTGTGCTAGAGAAGCTGCCACATAGAGATGAGGAGTTCATCTCGCCCTGCAAACAGGACTTGGACAGACAGACAATCCATGATGCAAAGGAATGGTTCATTCCTTCCCAGAGTCCAGAGCATGTGCCACATGAAAAACTGAAAGGAAGCAGTGTGAAGACGATAACCTCTGATGGGAAAGGGAGTATTTAGCAGCTTTGTTCAGATTCTTTTCCATGTGCATGGTGTGGTAACAGAGAATGTCTGTCTTCGGGATGCAGCATGGTTTCAGAGGCTCCCTACAGGCACTTAATGCCAAAATGAAGTGGGGCTTACCAAGTGTTCATCTCTTCAAGAGTAAATTATCTGCATAGCTCTAGTGGTTCATAGACTAAAAGAGCAGGCCTGCTAAACTCAAGCCTAAGCCAGATCTCCTTTGTCTTTCTTCTTATTTTGAGGCCCCAATTTGATGCAGAATCTACACGTACACACACACACACAAACACACACACACGTCATCATCATCATCATCATCATCACTACCATAAACCCAAAACTTAGTAGCCCACTAACACAGCTTAAATCTTACACAGTTTTAAAGATGTCCATGATTATCTTAAAGCATTATTATATTAATTTTATTCCTGTTCTCATCTTTAGAATTTTTTCAGGGCATAACTTCTCTTATAAAAGTAATTCTCAAATTTGGTTACACTTGTTTAAAACTCATATTCCTGGACTCCCCTCATGAAGGCCTAGAAAGGACCCACTTGAAATCTATATGTTAAGATTCTGGTAAATCTGTTGTATATTATTGGCCTTGGTTGAATAGTGATCCCCCCAAAGGCATCCACATTATGATCTCCAGAATCTGTGCATAAGTGTAAAATGACAGACGAGAACTAACCTGCTCACAGATGTGGGGAGGGAAGATTGTCTGGAGTAACCAGGTGGGTTCAAGGTGATCATAGGAAGTTAAGAGGATCAAAGTAAGAAAAAGGAGATGCAATAAAGGAACCAGAGATTAGAGAGATGCATTTTGAGCACAGCAGAACAGACCTTGAGTCAAGAAATGCTGATGACTTCTAGAAGCTAAAAAGGGTGAGAGAAAACAATATCTCAGGTTGTCTTCAAAGTGCTCAGAGGAATGCTGCTCTGCCAACAGCTTCCCTTTAGGCTTCTGATCCTTAGAACTTTACAGTAACAGTGTGTTAAGTCACGGAGTTGATGGTAATGTGTTACAGCCATTACAAGAAATGGATACACTGATCTTTGAAACAGAGCATTAGCACATATGAAACACCTTCTTGGAAACCAAGTTCCACTCCTCTCATTATTGAAAATTAGCCTGGAACAGAGTGAAATAATTATCCAATTTCACTCAGGAGCTTAAAGAAAGTTCAAGAAAAAAGTATCATTCCCTCCTGGCATCTAATCTCACCTGATCTTTCCCACATCACCCCACTGTTCCTGTCCTTAACCTTTGGGACAAGCCAAAGACTGGAAACACTTTTCTTCTGATTAAGCCCCATTCATTTCTGTCTACCTTGGTGCTTCTCTTTTTGCTAAGGTCTCACAGTCTTGAATGTTAAGGGTCACTGAAGGTCAAGTCCTTCTGCCCCCTCACCTCAGGGCACTGACTTTGGTATCAGTGCAGCTCCACCATAGTGATCACAATGAGGCACCTTAATGTACTCATTCCTCAGTATGATGATCTTCAGTCTGTGGATACTCTCTGGAGTAATATTTAAGGCATTTCTAAGCCATGTTATGGTGATGTGTAAAAAATAAACAGTCTGCCTCTTAACATTCATATCAAGTACAGGCTTGAACTGCCAAGCATCTTTGGCTGTGTCTCAGAACTGTGCTCCCCAGCAAGGCTTCACTCATTCTTTGACTGAAACAGCATCTCCGGCATGAAATAGGGAAGTAGAAACCAAGAACCATCCTTATGTTATCAAAGAATCTTGCTCTTTCATCCCTAGAGCTAGAATATCATATACACAACAATAAATGAATTTCTTATTGTCTATAATAAGAAAAGCATGCTGCTTTCAGTACTTTGATACGTAAAACATGTATATGCACATTTATACTCTGCTGTATCTTGAGTAGGGTGAGAAGGGGTCCTGAGGGATTAAAGTCAGGTACCCAGATTACAAGAGAAGCACATGGCTCAGTGAGATTCTTCATGTATAAATGTTAACTTTTTGGTTGCAAGGTGCATGTCTTTAGTCCAGATTATGTACATATTATAAGTTATTCTTACAAATATTGATAACAGAATAGATAACTAAAACATTGATCCAAGATAACTGTCTAGATTTTCAATTTCTCCTTATGCACTGTGTTTTTACAACTTTTAAAAAATAAATGCTCAATGAAAGTTGTTTACTTAATTTATTAGTATTGATAGTGTATTTGCATTCTGTTACTAGAATGGAATATCTAGGCCAATTAACGTATAAATTGATAGGTCATTTGGAATCAAGGTTTTAGAGTTTCCTGTCCATGTCTTATTGGTCAATGACACTGAGCTTCTAGTAAGACAGCACATTATGGTACAAGTGAATGGTGAAGAAAACTGCTCACCTCATGGGCATAAAGCAAAGGAAAGAGAGAGAGAGAGAGAGAGAGAGAGAGAGAGAGAGAGAGAGAGAGAGAAAAGAAAGAGTCCAAGTCCCACAATTCCCTCTCACAACACATCCACAATAAACTAAAAATTTCATGTTAACCAACACATCACATGCTAATAGTTCCTCCTTAAGAACAAGTCTTCTTAACATATGGACTGTGGAGGACATTCAGCATCCAAACTAACAGATATGTATCTTCATTGTTCAATGGTTAAAATTGCGTTTGCTGGGTTTGTATCTCAGTGGAGCAATGCCGCCCTTTGAAATATATTTCATATCGCCATCTATTAAGCATATTATAAAGTCTACCATTTGGAGTGAATTATTTAATAGACCTTAGTATATCCACAGACTTGTGCAGTCATGACCATCTTCCCCATTTCAAGTACTTCCATTATTCCAAAGGAAAACGTTTCCCATTTCTCCCATTCTCACCCCACTCACTCCTCTGCAAGCCACTGCAAATTGCTAATCCAATTTCTTGTTCTGTAGATTTGTCTAATTCTGGACATTTTATCTAAATGAAATCATCTAATAAGAGGTCTTTGGTGGCTGGTTTCTTTCACTTAGCAGAATGTTTCCAAAGTCCATCTCATGTTGTAATAGTAACATTGTGACTAATATTCAGTATTCTGTTGTCTGAATGTACATTTTTATTCATTTATTTGTTGATAGAAATTTGGTTTGCTTCCACTTTACAGATAATATGAATAATAACATTACTATGAAATTTGTGCAATAATTTTTATTGCTGTAGATATATTAATGTTTTCAAGTTATTGGGAATATGCTTAAGAACACAGTTGATGGGTCATATGAAAACCTATGTACTGAACCCTCTCCAATATGCTGGTCAACAAGGCTGTCATAGCCTTTCCACTGGGTTATCTCACTGTAGATTTACTTGCATTTCTGTAATCAATATATATATATTAATACATATTTTCACATGCATTATTGATAACTTGTACATTTGTTTTAAAGAGATGTCTCTTCAAATTGTAGTCATTCTTTAATGTAATTACTGCAGAGAATATAGCACTTTGAAGTAAGTAGGTCCAGAAATTGGGACATACCTCAAAGCACTAGACAGAATTTTGTTTCATTTTCTTAGATTAACTTATTAGCCCCACTATGGCATCTCCTGGCTCACAACAATCAAACAAGAAATGGGCTTGAACGAGAAATGTACGCAGAAGCCATTTGGTTGCTCCATACAGGCTTCTGAGGGAGAGAATGCTGAAGCGGCTGCTTGGTTTCACTCAGATCTCTGAGTCAGTGTTTGACCCTTCAACCCATGGCACCCACTAGTTTCTGCTGCATTACAGTTGCACTATTTCATATTTTTATAATTATTATATCATTTATTATTATGTCTTCCCTTTGAAAATGCAAATTTCACAAAGAAAAGACATTATTATCAATATATAATAAGTGCTAACATAGTGCTTGGCATGTAGTAGACAGGCTGGGTTTCAGTTCACACAGGACTTGCTCCTCAGGAGACAGGATGGTCAAAGGAAATATATAACTTAGATAAGAACATTCCAGAGGAATGCTAGATCTTCCAGTGTCAGCCTCTTCCATTGTGATTAAAATCCTTAGTATTTTTTAGAGTTTTTTTTTAATATTATTAGTTTTTTAGCAGACGCATATCATTACAGCTTTAATATGCTCAATAACAGTTTCCAGAGCAAAGATACAGCTCTTTCAAAAGTGGCTATAAAGTGTTTAGATTCGCTGTTGAATTAATACAGTTATACAATATTGAACTCAGTATAAGCCCTGTAAGACATAAAATTGAATGAGTTTTTAACCTTTAAAAAAGATCTTCATTTCATTTAAAAATATAGTGTTTCTTACAGAAAGACCCATTGTTTTTGCTAACACAGATGTTGGTGCATGCGGCTCTAATCTGTATGTATCTGATTATTACTAATAATAATTGGTTGCACTCGGATCCTTGGCACCTGTGTATGTTTACAAAGTCATAGAGCAGATTTCAATGGTAATGTTTATCACCTCTACTAATTAACATGATGTAAAATTTTATGCTTCCTCCTCAAATATAATACATTTTTTAATTTGTTGATTTGTGTGTGTGTGTGTGTATCCCAAACCATCCTACACCATCTTATTCAACTATACACCCACTTCCCAGATGGCTCCCTCTCATAGCCTTCATCCCCTCACTAGAGCCCTTATATTCTGTTTTCCCTACTACTTTACATGGTGTTGTTGGCACCCCCAGCTGTTCCCCACTACTTGCCCATCTGGTGAATCTAGTCAGCCTATCGAGAGGTCTTTGTTTTAGGAAGGTCAGCTGTTCCTCATTTAGTAGCAATCAGTTGTCAATATTCCTTTAGATAAGAGTGGGGTCTGCTGTTCATTTTCCCAGTTATATGCACATTACACATGTATTTGGAAAAAAAAAAAAACAGAACGATATAAATAAACCAACCTAAAATTCTGGAAATAGGGACTGGAGAGATGGCCAGCAGTTAAGAGCACTGGCTGCTCTTACAAAGCACCCAGGTTTGCTCTCCAGCACCCACATGGTGGCTAACAACTGTCCATAATTCCAGTTGCAGGGTATCCAATGCCCACTTCTGACCTCCATGGGCATTGCATGACATTGGTGCACTTACATACATGCAGCCAATATACTCATAAACGTAAAAAAATATAATAAAAAACAATATTATGGAAATAGATCCTAGAGACCTAGAGAAAAGGAAGGGAGAAAGCACCAAGATGTGGGAAAAGAATAGGCAACAGGACTGTACACATTCTAAATCCCAGATGTGCCAAAGAAAAATATTGTTGCATTTTCTGTGTCTTTTCTGAATACTCCTCTCCTGATCTTCACCACAAGGAGGTCAAACTTATCCCAACCAAATTACTACTCCACTTAGCAAATAAACCTCCTTTTTCTCCAACATTGTACTATATCCAGCCAAAATGTCTATTATAGTTGAAGGGGAAAGAAAAATCTTCCATGACATAAATAGGCTGAAGGAATTCTTGTCCACAAAACCAGCCCTTCAGAGAGTTCTGGGAGCAATACAAAGAGCTGAAGAATGGAATGACTATACCCAAGGGGTTGCAGAAAGAACTCCAAGGAGAGTAAAACAGTGTAAAAGTACAACTATAGCAAGAATATAAACAAAAAAAATGACAGGATTCAATACTCATCTTTCATTAATAACTTTAAACATTAATGGACTGAACTCCCCAGTCAAAAGACACA
>NW_008336076.1:816283-825977 GCF_000622305.1 Nannospalax galili | reverse complement strand
AACTCCCCAGTCAAAAGACACAGACTATATGAATGGATTAAGAAACAAAACCCACCTTTTTGTTGTCTGCAAGAAACTCATCTCACTTTCAAGGACAGACACTATCTCAAAGTGAAGGGATGAAAAAAAATATACCAAGCAAATGGCACTAAGAAAAAAGCAGGCATAGTAATTCTAATATCTGACAAAATAGACTTTAAACTGAAACTAACCAGAAGCGATAAAAATGGTAATTTCATTCTAATCAAAGGAACAATTGACCAAGAAGATATTACAATCATGAACATATACGCACCAAACTCTGGAGCACCCAACTTCATAAAAACAGAACTCATGGACTATAAAAAAAGTAAGAGAATTTATCCTCGGTCAGCAAACAATAATAAAAGCAAGGAAAGGAAAAAAAAAAACTAATCAGAAGCGATAAAAATGGTAATTTCATTCTAATCAAAGGAACAATTGACCAAGAAGATATTACAATCATGAACATATACGCACCAAACTCTGGAGCACCCAACTTCATAAAAACAGAACTCCTGGACTATAAAACAGAGATTAACCCCAACTTAGTAATAGTAGGTGACTTTGATATCCCACTATCTTCTATAGACAGGTCAACTGGACAAAGAATAAACAGAGTGACATCTGAATTAAATGGCATCTTACATGAAATGGACCTAGGAGACATATGCAGAATATTCCACCTAAGAAAAGAAGAATACACTTTCTATTCAGCAGCTCATGCAGGTTTTTCTAAAATTGACCACATTCTGGAACACAAAACAAATCTCAACAAATACAAAATAATTGAAATAATTTCATG
Organism: Nannospalax galili; assembly: GCF_000622305.1. Taxonomy (NCBI): domain Eukaryota; kingdom Metazoa; phylum Chordata; class Mammalia; order Rodentia; family Spalacidae; genus Nannospalax; species Nannospalax galili. Next base: position 825,154 of record NW_008336076.1, on the reverse strand, counting down.
CATTCTATTAGACCACAATGCAATAAAGCTTATAATCAACAGCAAAAGAAGCTCTAGTAACTACATGAAGATTAAACAACACACTCCTGAATGATGACTGCATCAAAGAAGAAATTAAGAAAGAAATAAAAGTATTCCTGGACCTAAATGAAAATGAGAATACAATGCAATAAAACTTCTGGGACACCTTAAAAGTAGTCCAAAGAGGGAGGTTTATAGCTCTTAGTGCTTACATTTAAAAAATCAGAAAGAACACATGTAAATGACTTAACAGTACAATTCAAGACTCTGGAATTGTCGGAAAGAACAAACCAACTTCAAACTTAGGAGATGAGTAGAAAAAAAATTTCAGAGCAGAAATTAATGAAATAGAAACAAAGAAAACAATACCAAAACAAAAAATATCAATGAATCTAAGACCTGGTTCTTTGAAATGTTAAACAAGATAGACAGACCCTTAGCCCAGTTAACCAAAAGAAAGAAAAAGCAAATCCAAATCAACAAAATTAGAGATGAAAGGGGAAACATCACAACAGACACCAAAAAGATCCAGAACATTGTAATGGAATGCTTTAAAAATCTATACTCCACTAAATTTGAAAATCTACAAGAAATGGATGATTTTCTAAAATCATGGCTACCACCATAGTTAAACCATGAAGAGATCAACAACCTAAACAGACCCATAAGGAACAAGGAAATTGAAACAGTAGTACAAAATCTTCCAGCCAAAAAAAATCTAGGCTCAGATGGATTCACAGCAGAATTCTACCAGACCAGACATTCAAAGAAGATCTACAACCAATTCTGTTTAAATTATTCAAAAAGATAGAAACAGAGCAAGAACTCCCAAACTTCTTCTATGAAGCCAATCTCACTAAAATACCAAAACCAGGTAAAGATGCAACAAAAAAAGAAAACTATAGATATATATCCTCAATAAACATAGATGCAAATATACTCAACAAAATACTCACAAACCTCATACAGACACACATCAAAAAGATCATCCACCACAATTAAGTTGGCTTTCTCCCAGAGATGCAGGGATGTTTCAATATATATAATTTAATAAATGTAATAAAACATATAAATGGACTTAAAGACAAAAACCACATGGCCATCTCAATAGATGCAGAAAAGGCTTTGACAAAATCCAACATGAACTTATGTTAGAAGTCCTAGATAGAATTGTTCTGGAGGGAACATACCTCAACGTAATTAAAGCTATATACAACAAACCCATAGCCAACATCATCCTAAAAGGAGAAAAACTGGAAGCATTCCCATTAGGAAACAGACAAGGCTGTCCACTATCTCCATTCCTTTTCAATATAATGCTTGAAACTCTTTCAAGATCAGTAAGACAAGAAAAGGAAATTAAAGGAATACTAATTGGAAGAGGTCAAATTATCTCTATTTGCATATGTTATGATATTACACATAAGAGATTCCAAAGATTCCAGAAAACTATTAGAAATGATTAATACTTTCAGTAAAGTGGCAGGTTACAAAATCAACTTACAAAAATCAGTAGCCTTTCTACAAACCAATAACAAGTAATCAAAAAAGCATTCAAGGAAACCCTCCCATTCACAATATCTTCAAAGAAACAAAATTAAAATATTTAGAAATAAGCTTAACCAAAGACATTAAAGATCTCTTTAATGAAATTTTCAAATCTCTAAAGAAAGAGATATAGGAAGACACTAAGATATAGAAAGACCTACCATGCTCATGGATTGGTAGAATCAATATTGTGAAAATGGCAATTTATAGAGTCATTGCAATGCCAATCATAACAAGCACAACATTTTTCACTGAGCTGGAAAGAAATCATCCTAAAATTCATACAGAATCACAAAAGACCCTGAATAATCAAAGAACTCTTGGGCAAAAAGAACAACACTGGGAAGATCACCATACCAGATCTCAGATAATATTACAGAGCTATAGTCACAGTAATCTCATGATACTGGTATAAAAACAGGCTCGTAGGTCAATGGAACATAATAGAAGACCCAAACATAAGTACATGCATTTTCAACCACCCGATATTCAACAAAGGTGCTAAGAATACACATTGGAGGAAAGACAGTATCTTCAACAAATGGTGCTGGCAAAACTGTATGTATCTCCACCTGAAGAAGAATGAAATTAGACCCTTATCTTTCACTCTGTACAAAAGTCAACTCTAAATGAATCAAATACCTCAATATAAAACCTGAAATTCAGAAACTTCTAGAAGAAAACATAAGCAGTACCTTCCAAGATATAAGTGTATGAAAGGACTTTCTAAATCGAACACCAGCTACTCAGGCATTTAGGTCAACAATAAATAAGTGGGAACTCATTAAACAACAAAGCTTCTCTACAGCAAAGGAAACAACCAAAGAAGGGAAGAGAAAACCCACTGAATGGGAGAAAATCTTTACCAGCTACACATCCAGCAGAGACTTAATATCCAGAATATACAAAGAACTCAAAAAAAATTCCAAAGAAATAAGAAAATGCGCAACCCAATAAAAAGATGGGAGATAGGCCTGAACAGAGTTCTCAAATTGAAAATTAAAAATGGCTAGGAAGCACCTTAAAGTGCTCAACATCTTTAGTAATTAGAGAAATGCTGATAAAAACCACTTTAAGATTTGATCTTATCCCAATCAGACTTGCTAAGATCAAGGCAATGAAGGACTCCAAATGCTGGAGAGGATGTGGAGCAAGAGGAATGCTCATTCACTGCTGGTGGGAATGCAAACTTGTGCAACCACTGTGGGAAGCAATGTGGAGAACTCTCTAAAAACTGAAAATGAACCTACCATATGATACAGTTATACCACTCCTTGGTAATTACCCAAAGGACTCATTCTATTGTAGGGATACCTACATCCATGTTTGTTGCTGCTCTCTTCAAAATAGCTAACAGGTGGAAACATCCTAAATGTCCCTCAAATGACGAATGGACAGTGAAAATGTGATACAGTTACACAATGGAGTTCTACTCAGCAGTAAGAAAAGATGAAATTTTCAGGTAAATGGATGGTACTAGTGAGTGTTATACTAAGTGAAGTAACACAAACACAGAAAAGCAAGTGACGTATGCTCTCCCTCATTTGCAGATTACAGCACCAATCCCTTATATGTGAGTATATAAATTCTGATGTAATGCTGAGAGTCAGCAAAATGGAAAGGATATATAGAGGTAAAGGAAAAGAAAGAACCTGGGAGGGGAATAGTAGGGAACATATGTGACAGGAGAGAGGTGGGAAAAGTGGGAGTGTTCAACAGGAGGGAAGGATATGCAAGGGGTCACACTGTGGTGGGGAGGGAAGTCAGGAGGGAGGGCTGGTGAGAGGTGGGTGTTATTGGGAGGAGTGTGAGGATAATAGGGACTGGGGATCAAAGGGGGGACAGAATAGGAGGAAGGAGTGGAGATGGATGAATCTTGGGGGGCTGTGGAACTCGGAGGGGGGTGTGGTGCTTGGGTCCCCATGGGAGTTGCACATACAGTGTCTGAACATTGATGCGTGTGTATACCTGGGAGCTGCTTGGCAGGGGGCACAGTGCTGGACAGAGGAGACCTCCCTTTGAGTGGTTGGTGGGAGTGATCCAGAAGACTCCCAGAGTAACATAGGCTATTGCTGAACTTCTTGCCTGTCTCCCAGGACTAGTAGGTGGGACCCTATTGCTGAAGACAGGGCATACTTCAGACACAGAACTTGAAGCAATGGAGCAGGAACTGACCTGGAAGCCTTCTAACTGAAGTTTAGCTATCATAATGATAAATGATAATATGCAAACTACCAAGGAAGAAAAAAAATCAATGTTCCAAGCCAGCCCTAAAGACGAATAACCGTAAGGACTGGAATGCCAAACTACCTGTATTGGTGCAGTAGTGACATTGTTATCTGGGGGTGATCAAGAGCTATCTAATTGAACTTGAAGTCCCCTCGGTGGGAGTGAACTCTTGGGTGGCACTGTAAACTCAGTCAAGTACACATGGCAGGAGAGGACATAGATCCTAGAAAAAGCCCTATCTTTTTCATATCTCTATTTTTTTATGTGTATGCGTGTATTACTTGCATGTAGATAAATGCATCCATGTCGTGCAATGTCCACAGAGGACAGAAGAGGCTGTCAGATCCCCTGAAACTGGAGTTACAGACAGTTGTTAGCTGCCATATGGGTGCTGGGATTTGAGCCTGGGTCTTCTGCAAGAACATTCAGTGTTCTTAACTGTTGAGCCAACTCTCCAGTCCCTGTTTCATATCTCTAAATAAATGAAATTTCTTACTATATCCTAAATGTCAATCCTGATATTTACAGACAAGCATACCACACACAACTCATCAAAGAAGCTTCTTTTTGAAACAGATGGAGGCTACTGCAGAATCGCACAAAGAGATGCCTAGTACTATGTGACACATCTACAGTTGAACCTCTACAGCTAAAGCTCATGGAACATAGCAAAACAAGGGGTAAAGAAAACTAACGCATCCCTCAACTCTCACCAGCAAAGCTTCCTTGTATAGCAGAATGTGATGCACATGGAAGGCTATAACTACTCAAGTTTTAGAGAATAAGAGACTATAGAGTGTGTATCCCTGAATAGGACTCCTACATTGAACCTCACTCACCCATGACTCAGGGACCATTGTGGATGAGGGGGCAGAAAGACTGTAAGAGCCAGGGCTGGTTCATGAACACAGGGAAGCAGAGGCTTTCAGGTCACTGGAAGCTTACACATGTGAACTTCTGGCAGTGGTGACATCGAACACAGGACCTATGCCAACTCAATTGAACAAGGGCCCAGAAAGGAGGAGATAGATGGGTGGTGGGCCAGTCCTAGACTGAGAGCTGTTGAAAGCTGGTTGTTGCTGGGTGGGGGAGAATATACCTTGCACATGATCTCTGGATGGACTGACTGGACTCCAGTGGATGAATTGCACTGAAGGGCATCTGAGTGCAAATGCTTGACTGGATAGGGCTTACCCTGTGTGGCAGAGTGTATAGGGTCCAGTACGGGGATAGGAAAGGCATGGAAAGGGGTTCTGGGTTATATTGAGAACTGTTGTATGAGAATACAGAAACTCAATAAAAAAATTAAAAATACAGATTCGTCTCAGAAGTCCACCAAATTTACTCTTAAAATAGATCACACATTAGAACACAAAGCTGGTTTTAACAACTCTAATTTAAATTTTAAATCATTTCTTATACTTTATATGTACACAAAGAAATGAAGCTAGAATTCAAGCACAAGAGAAACAATAGAAAATACGTAAACTCAGGGAAGCTAAAGAACACATTGTTGAATAATGACCACCATTGCAGAAAGAAACCAAAAAGTTCCTAGAATCAAGTGAAAATGAAATATCAAAACCTGTGAGATACAATGAAAGTGAGTCTAAGGGGGAATTTTAGAGCTCTAAACTCCCACATCCACAAATCAGAGAGAGCTCGAATAAATAATGTAATGGTGCTTCTTGAGGCCTCAGACAAACAAGAACAAATAAAATCTAAAATGACTAGATAGAGTGAAATAATTGGGGTCAGGGTAGGAATCAGTGAAGTAAAAATGAAAAAAACTATAAAAAGAATCATGAAACAAATATTTGGTTATATAAAAAAACAGATTTATAAACTCATAGCTGAATAAATAAAAAAGAGAGAAAAGACCTATATCAATAAGATTAGAGATGAAAAAGGAGAGATTGCAATAGATGTTAATGAAATCATGAAAATCTTAAGAATCTATCTCAAAAATCTGCATCAAATTGGAAAATCTGACAGAAATGGATTAATTTCTAGATGCATTTGAGCTGCTAAATTTAAACCAAGATGAGATAAATACTTCAACAGATCCACAGCAAGCAATAAGATTAAAGCAGTAATTAAAAAAGATTTTAAATGCCCAACTAAATAAAGCCCAGGTCCAGATGGATTCATGACAGAATTCTACCAGATCTTTAAGGAATAAAAATTAAAGCCAATGCTTCTCAAAGTATTCCATAAACTAAAAAAGGAAGAAATGTTTCCAAACTCTTTTTATGAAGCCAATATTACCTCTGATAGCAAAAGGAGGCAAAAACATGAACGAAAAAGAAAATTATAGACCAATTTCTTGATGAACATAGAGGCAAAAATTCTCAACAAAATACTTGCAAACCATATTCAAGAATGCATCAAAAAGATCAAGCTCCGTAATCAAACTGCCTTCATTCTAAGATGCAGGGATAGTTTAACAAGCATAAATCAGTAACTATAATTCACCACATAAATTAACTCAAGGACAGAAATCACATGATCACATCAACAGATGCAGGAAAGTTCTTTGACAAAATCCAACATCTCTTCATGATAAAATCCCTGGAGAGACTAGGAATAGAGGGAATTTATCTCAACATAATGAAGGCTATATACAACAAACTATAGTCAAAATTATGATAAATCTGGAAAAACTCAAAGCATCCCCACTAAGGTCAGGAACAAGACAGGGATGCCTACTCTCTCCATTTCTATTTAATAATGTGCTTGAAGTATTAGCTAAAGCAATAAGACAATGAAGGAAATAAGAGGGACACAAATAGGAAAAGGAGCCAGAGTATCCTTTTATGAAGATGATATGATTCTACACATAGGAGGCCCTAAAGACTCCACTAGAGAGCTCCTAATGGTGATAAACTTTCAGTAAGTGGCATTATACAAACTAACACACAAAAATCAGTAGCCTTCCTATATACCAATGACAAATATATTGAGATAGGAATAAAGGAAAATTCCATTCATAATAGCCTTAAAAAAGTTAGAATATACCTAACCAAGGAACTGAAAGGTATCTGCAGTGAAAAATTTGTAACACTGAAGAAAGAAAGTGAGGAAGTCACTAGAAGACAGAAAGACCAATGCTAATGGGTAAAAAAAGATTAATATTATAAAAATGGCCACCCTACCAAATACAATCTGCAAATTCAACATAATCTCAATGGCTATTGAAACTTCATTCTTCACAAATAAGGAAAGAATCTTAAAATTCACATGGAAACACAAAAGATCTTGCACAACCCAGGCAATTTTGAAAAAGAATAGTACTGGAGGTTTTGCAATACTTGGTTTTAAGTTATATTATAGAGCCATAGTAATAAAAACAGACACCTAGACCAACAGAATAGAACAGGTGACCCAGATATAGTTCCATGAAACTTCAGCCATCTGACTTTTGAAAAACAAAGGCCAAAAATGCACATTAAAGAAAAGACATCATGCTTCTAGGAAAACTAGATATCTATATGTAGAAGAATACTCTGCACAAAAATCAACTCCATATGCCTCATGAACCTCAATATGAACCCTAAAACTCTGAAACTGCAGAGGAGAAAATAGATAGCATATACTACAAGATATAGGTATGGTCTTTCTAAATGGGACTATGACCACTTAGAAAACAAAGCCAACAACTAACAAATGAGACCATGAAATTAAAATTTCCATAGAGCAAAAGAATAGAGCAATAGAAGCTATCAGTCAGTGAAGAGGCATCCTACAGAAAGGGAGAAAATCTTTACCGGCTATGCATCTGACAGAGAATGTGTCTAGAATATACGATGAACTCAAGAAACTGAGCACCAAGAAAACAAACAACCCAATCAAAAATGGGCTAGCTATCATACCAAATAGAGAATTCTCAAAAGAAGGAATGCATGGCTAATAAACACTTTAAATAGTGTTCAATATTATTAGCCACCAGGGAAATGGAAATTAAAACTACTGTGAGTTTCCATCTCGCCCCAGTCAGAATGGCTATTACCAAAAAATTCGAATGCTCATGAGGATGTGCAGAAAGGGAAACCCTTATTCACTGTTGGTGGAAGTACAAACTGGTTCAGCCACATGAAAATTTGTGTGAAGTTCCTCAAGAAGCTGAAGACAGAACTTCCATATGACTCAGCTATACCACTCATGGTCGTAAAGCCTATGGGCTCTGCACTCTATGACAGAGATACCTGTATGACAGGACCTGTACAGCCCTGTTCAGTGCTGCTCTATTCAGAGTAGCCAGGAAATGGAATCATCCTAGATGTCCATCAACTGATGAATGGATAATGAAAATGTGGTACAAAGCACAATGGGATTTTATTCAGCCATGTATTATTTACTTCTCTGTTGTAATAAAACACCAGGAACAAGGCAGCTGATAAAAAAAAGAAAGAGTTTATTTGGCTTATGGCTCCAGAGAGATAAGAGTCCATCATGGTAGGCAGGCATGGCAGCAGAGGTGGTGGGAAAGCTGAGCACTCACATCTTCAAGCAGGCATAGGAAGCGGAGGACAGACACTGGAGATGGCACTCCAACTGATGTACTTCCCCTAAAAAGGACTACCTCCTGATCTTCTAAAAACAGTATCACCAACTGATGAAGTGTTCAAATACATGAGCCTGTGAGGAACACCTCATTCAAACCACCAAAAGTCACAAAAAAGCAAATCATGAAATTGACAGAAAATGGATGGAACTGGAAAATATTATACCGTGTGAGGTAATTCAGAGCCAGAAACACAAATGCTCTATGTTCTTTCTCATATGTGGATACTAGCTTTGAATTTTTTAGGTTTCTGTGTTTAACTTGGAATAATTGTCTGTGGAGGACAGGAAACAAGAAAGGAGCGAGGGGGTGGGGTTTGGCATTGAGAGGAGCAGATAGGAAAATGCTTGGGATATTAAAGTAAAAGGTGTGGAATACTAGGCATGAAAAGGTTTAAATAGGGATGGGTGGGAGGATGAGGGAAAGGTGGAGGTGGGAAAGGGTTAACAAAGACAAAGAATATATGAAAAAGCCATATATAGAATTCTATTTTATTTATTTTTATTTTT
>NW_008336076.1:787250-816251 GCF_000622305.1 Nannospalax galili | reverse complement strand
TTAGGTTCACAGTTGAATTAATACAGTTATACAATATTGAACTCAGTATACTATTTTATAAACTCACTAAAAAGTCTAAGAATAATAATTATAATAATAATAAAAGAACTAGAACAAAAGCACCATATACAAGTGGATAATGCTGCTCTTAGAAAACATTGGTTTTTATTATTTTTTAGTGTGAAAATTCCAGATTTGTTTATTTATTTATTTATTTACTTTTGGAAAATACTAACGAGTTTATTGAGCTTGCTAGCAGAGCATAGGGTGGAGATTTATTTACAGAAGAGTGGGTGCCCCTCCATTTACAGCTGCACTGGAAAGCCCACACTCAAATATAGATCCTGTGACTTTCCAACAGCTGCACAAAATGGCAAGAGAGGTTCTCATGGTTTTCTTAGCTTATATATCCTTTGCCCCTCCCTGACATGGAGCTAAGGTAACCTGATTGAGTGGAAGGGGTAACTGATCCCCCATTGACTCCTTGAAAATTGTGGGAAGGAGGTGTGACTATAGCTTGCCAGCATAACAGGTTGGAGGACACTTCCAGTTAACACAACACCTCTTCCTCTGGCTCTTACATTCTTTCTGCCAACCACTTCCACAAAAGTCCCTGAGCCTTGGAGGGGGTGAAAGGCATGGAATGATCTTCCTCCCATGGTGGCAAGGTACTGAACTTTCGGGTCTCTGCATCATCTGTTTTCCATGGGCTGTTAGCCCATATCAGTGGGATTTCATTTACTATAAAAACACAAACAGTAAGAAGCAAAACCATCTAGACAATAGCTGCTGTAATAACTTAACCTACGGGTGTAAACACAAATGCTTGAACGGTACTTTAGCAAGTGTATCACATTCATCTAACAAAACAATTGCAGTGGCTTCCCACTTGGGCCTATATCCTCCCCTGCCACAGGGGGTTGGCCTGGTCTACAGTACCAGATATGTGTTCCACCTCTAGGAATGGGCATTATATCCAATCGAAAATTTGCTGGTTGAACAAACACCAGACATACCACTATTGCATCAGCTGGAATAGCTTGTTTGGCATGTTGATAGTGCAACACACAGGGTCCATCATTGAGCAGAAATATAGGGGATAGTTCTCCCCCAGCCATCTTCTTGTCCCTTTTGGCACTATGAAAGCCACCCCATCCAGTGGCAGGGAGTTTCCAGCTTAGTCCAAGCTTGATTTCTCCCTCTCCTGCACTCACATCATACGGTGTCTTCAGCAATAGGGTTTTACCATCCACTTCCGGTGTACAACCAACATTACTGGCAATGGCCTTTATTGTTTTAGGGCCCTCTAGGGCCTCTCTAGCCAACAGCTCATAGTGGGGCAGCCCACCTTTGGTCCTGGGACTTTTGATCTAATAATTGTATGGCCTTTGGTAGGGCTTTCTTCCATCCCTGTAGGGTTCCTTCTGTGCTTAAGGCTTTTTTTTTTTTTAACTGTGTATCAGGAGAATTTTTTTCCCTTTATTCCCATAGTTCTTTGTATAGCCTCCCTTCCCCCGCCTCTTCCCCTTTAACTACCCTTTTTGCATATTTCTTCCTTAGTAACACCTTTCTCCTAGTATTCTTCTTTCTTGGGTTCCTTCTTTCCCTTTATCTCCCTGGTTCCCTTAAGATATGGGTTTTTAAACAAAAATCCCAGTGCCAGATGTGGGACACCTCTGAGTTTTTGGCTATAGAATTTCCAGAGGCTCACAAAACAATGCAACCTATTGCCATTGCTCTTTTTACCCTCCAGAATTAGATAACAAAATCTTGATGAAGACACCACATGCTTTGGTTACAGGACACAGAGAAATCAAGCTACAACTGAGCTGGATGCTCCCTGCCTGTTGGTTACCATACATAGTTCCAGAAGGTGCTATTCAGGCTGCTTAGGGGAGAAACATCATCAGTGATCTTACCCAGCTGTTGACCCTGCCTGCTATAATACCAACTTGTCAGGCAAGATATGCCCACTCATGCAATAGTGGCATGACTGTGTGGGGTAGAAGGTAACCAAGCACTTTCTGATTGGATTGGAGGCCTGCTCCATGAGAAAGCTTGTGCTTGGTACTCTAAGCCAAGTCAGGACCAGAAGCACATGCCTGGGGTTGTCATAGACTCTTGTAAGTCAAATTTACTTCTGGGAGGCCTGCATACTTTCTCCTTCCACCATCCACAAGACCCACTGACACAATGTCCCTTCAAATTACAGTTTAGGGAATAAAGATATTTATTTGGGATTGCTAATAGAGCATATCATGGTACTTACAGAGGTAAAGACACCCATGGTTTTGTCCTCCTACATCTCCCTTCAACCTTCCAGATCTGGCACCTCCTCCTCCCTGGCTTCTTTGGTGTCTATCCTTAGACCTGCCCCATCACATAATTGAAGCTGACTGATTGGGTAGGAGGGGTGACTCTCTGCCTCTGGCCTGCCCTTTCTACCAAGAATTTTTAGGGTTCAAACAGTTTGAAGCAAACAGGAGAGAAGCTAGAGAAGGTATCTATCCATTTGCTTACCATTCAGAGGACACGCCTATCCAATAACTCTCTAAGGAGGGAAATCTATTACTGTTGTTTTGCTAAATTGACCTGTTGTCAAACTGCCTTCTACATATTTATATTTATACCTATAAACTAGTGTTGATTTCAACCTTGGGCACAGATGTTCCTTTTTGCAATAAGCTAAGGTTAATTACCAAACTTATATCTGTCAATATGCTTAGAGTGAGTATTGAATGCTCAGCTGTAATTGGGATATCTGCATCACTCTCAAAGGCCTGGGGAATATCACAGAAGAGTCAGAAATAATATGCAAGCTGGAGGGTGAAGAGGAGTGCTGTGAAGCACTGCCAGCCAGATGCAGCACGGCCATTGCAATCAGAAACACACAGCAGCTATGTACACCTGCACAAGGCCCACAGGAGACTGGGCACTTCCACATTCCATCCTGGTTGGAGAAGGGATACATGAGGTCTTATCCCTTCCCGAGGAACCACTAGCAGCTAACACCAGGGAACAGGGGGACATTTTCTCCAGTAGTGCAACCACTGGTGAGTTCCCCAGGTTCCAACAAATAGCCGCCTACTCATGCTTGTGCAGGTAACCCTAACTTAAACTCAGTTTAGTTTTGGGTGAATAAAAGAAGTCATGAAAGTAGGAGGGGACTAGTAGAGGAGAAGAAAGGGCTCAAAAGGAGAGGGAGGGGATAAGACAGGGTAATAGGGTGAATAGAATCATAATATGTTGAATATGTGTATACAAAATTATCCAAAAAAATGGATTTTACAAAAAAGAGAAGTCCAGGGGCTGAAGAGAAGGCTCAGCAGTTAATACTGGCCATTCTTCCAGAAGACCTGGCTTTCGTTCCCAGCACCCACATGGCAGCTAACAACTGCACATAACTCCAGGTCCAGGGAAATCTGATGCCCTCTTCTGACCTCCTTGGGCATTGTACAACACGGGTGCACTTATATACATGCAAGCAAATAACACATGCACACATAAAATAAAAATAATAAAAAATATTTTTAAAAGATCAAAATAAAATTTTAAAAAGAGAAGCTCTTATCAGGTGTAATGGTACACACCTGTAATCCTAGCACTCAGGAAACTGAGACAAGAAAATATGGACTTTAAGGCCAGCGTCGGCCACACAAATAAAGACTTGTCTCAAACAAAAGCAAAATAGCAATTTGAGATTCAAACTTAATTACTATTTATTCAGTTTTTAACTTGTTGTCACTGCCATTTTCTTCTAAAGTTCTATTTTTACATAACTTCAGGTTTTTCATTAACACATGTTAACTATACAAAGGAGATTCATCATGACATTTGCATACATGCATGTAATGTACTTTGATCACATTCACCTCCTCTGTTACTCCTCCTACTCCCCTCTACTCTGTTCTCCTTCCTCTCCCTCTTTCTAGTAGCATCCTGTGCACTTCCATGTATTATTTTCCCCTCTATTACACACAGAGAGAAAACATGTTACACTTGTCTTTGTGGGATTGGCTTATTTGGCCTGATGATCTCCAGCTCCATTCACCCTCTGGGAAAGGATGTAATCTCATTCTTCTTTATAGCTGAGTGAAATTCCATTGTATGTTTATGCTGCTTTTCTTTATTCATTCATATACTGATGGACACCTACATTGATTCCATAACTGAGTTATTGTGAATAGTACAGAGATAAACATGGGTGTGAGGTATCTCTATAGTAAGCTGACTCTGATTTTTTCAGTACATATACAGAAACACCATGGCTGGATTGTATGGTGGCTCTGTTTTGAGAAACCCCCATACTTATTTCCATCATGGTTGTACCAGTTTACACTCTCATCAGTAGAATAAGGGTTCCTTTTCCCCTCACATCCTTATGAATATTTATTGTTGTTTTCCTGATGATAGCAATTCTGAATGACTGAGGAGAGATGGAATCTCAATGTAGTTTTGATTTTCAATTTCTTGATGCTAAGGATATTGAACATTTTTTCAAGTAGTTATTGACTATTTGTATCTCTTCATTTGACAAGTCTCTGTTTAGTTAAATTGCTAATTTATTGATCAGATATTTTTCCTTTTATTGTGTTCTCCAAATTCTTATGTTGAGATCCTAACCCCTCATGTATTAAGAAAAGTGACTTTTGGGAGGTGATTAGGTCAGAAAGGTAAATTCTTCGTGTGTGATATCAGTGTCCTTATGAAGGGACCTCAGAGAATTCTTCTGACCTCTTTTTATGACATAAGGAAACAATGAGAAAGTAGAAGTTTGCAAGACAGGAAACAGCCATTGCCAGAACTCAGCCATGTTGGCACTCTGACTTTAAAACTCCACCTACTAGACAAATTCCTATTATTTCTAAGTCCCTCAAGTCTGTGAGTAAACATCACAGACTTCACCCATATTTCCCCAATATTACATTTTAACATTTGCTTTCTCACTCAAACACTTTCTGACCAGAATCGGTTAAGTATAGAAAGTGGAATGATTCCCTTTCATCACTAAATCCTTCAGTGTTTCATGCTGCATCCATCCTGCTATGTGGATCAGTCTCCAAACTCTAAAAAATGAAGACTGTATGATGGTCAGTGTCAACGGACAACTTGACAGAAGTTAGAGCCATCTGGAGGATGGACCTCTTTGTGTGTGTGTGTGTGTGTGTGTGTGTGTGTGTGTGTGTGTGTGTTATCTTGATTTAATTAATTGAGGCACTGAAGACCCACCCATTATGGGTGGTACCATCGCATAGACAGGGGATCCTAGATGGTGGAGAAAGTGAACTGAGCACCAGCATCCCTTGTTCTTCTGTACTTCTTTACTTCGGATGCAAGGTGACTAGCAGCTTCAAGCCCTTGCTGCTGTGACTCCCCTCATCTGACAGTGATGGCCTGTAATCTTGAACTAAGCTGAAACTAAGCTTGAACTAAGCATGAACTAAGCTTTTCTCCCTTAAGTTGCACTTGTCAGAAAATTTTATCACAACAGGAAAAGAAAACAAAACAAATGGAGACTCATAAAATCTCTTCTTTCAAATCACCACTGGATTCAAGTTTCTATGAGCTGGAGCATCTCTTCAGGAACTTGGAGCAGTTTTTGGACTCCCCTGAAAAATATAAGGCAGTGACTATTGCCCACTTTGTCAGGTGCTTTTCCTTCTAATTCTCTTCAATATTCAAAGCTGCTCCACTTTGAAAAAAAATGTAATTCCTCTCCTATCTTAGCTGCTGACCGAATTCAGCTGAGTAGACTATTAAATATTTATTGAACATCAGTTCATGGAAGCGCTGTATCAAATGGGTCCACAAGGGCAATGCTCACCGGGCAGGTTTCCAGTTCATCAAAAAGCACAGCTCTGAATTAAGGGGGGACGCTGATGCTCTGAAAGGAGTAAGTGCAGCCTGAGCTTGACTTTGGAGAAATGTTCTCTCCTACAGCAGGAAATGGAGAAAGCTGAATTTAAAAGCAGAGTCAGAAGCTCCATAGAAGCATCGTAACAGCGGCACCTTCCCCTCTACAAGCAGGAACCAGATTCTGCCGTTTGTCACCCATGGTTCACATTTATGCTCATTCTTTCTTTGGTCAGCTAAGGGCAGATGTGAGAGGGGAGGCTTAAGCTTGCATAATTTGAGAGTATCTTGGTAAGAAAATGAAACATAAAATTATGAACACAGAGAGCTAAATATTCACTTATGATGAGTATTTAAATCTAAATGAAAATTTAAAAGCTAAAATACATCACAGAATCAATAAAATGAGTTTTGTTACGTATAACTGACAGGCTAGTGTCATTTTCTTTTCTGCATTTAAAAATGTGAACAATTTTTTAACATAGAGAACAGAAAATAAGTCCATCCTACACCCAGCATTTTAGTTAACATTTAGGTCAATAAATAGATTATTTTATTAGGGCTAATTTAAAGCAATTGCTTTAAACTTCCCCTTTTAATCACATCCTTCATCCTGTGACGGTGTTGGCAAAACTGCCCTGTGATTACTGACAGGACAGAGTGGCTTCTTGTGTTCTTCTCTTAAAGGAATTTATCACAAGTCATTCCAAATCTAGAATGTTCTCTAGAGAAGAGCGGGAGAATCCTGGGGTGTGTTGCGGCAGGGGATGGGGGGTGGGGGGGTATGAAAATGAATGAGAGCAGAGAAGAACGGAAGACAAACGGAAAGCAGAGGTTAAGTGGGAGGCGGTATTGTCCTTACTGAACGTTGACTCATAAGACTTTTGGGAACTTTTTCTCTTTTCCCATCTATTATGAAATAAATTTGGACGCCAAAAGGCAGGCTCGCTTCCACTGTTGGAGAAACAAATCTAAAAATAAGCAGCAAGCAGGCAAGGACACATCACGGTATCCACTTTTAGGCTAACTGTGGAAAGTGGCGAGCACAGATGGAGGACGCTGGTTTATCTTTGCTGCTCCACTTCGACAACAAAGACCAGCAAATATAAATGCCATCAAATGTTGGCTGTTCTCAAAACGAAATTTCTGGTTTCATATGTAAGGCTATGCCCACATAGAACAAAAACACATTCATTTGGGTTTCGTGGTTTGGGCAAAGGATGGCCAGGGAGGAGGTGGAAGCCGAGGTGGAGAATTCCTGACGATCTGTTGCGGGCCTGTGGAGCTCACCACGCAGGCGGTTCCCGCGCCATCATAGTCAAAATAGCAACATGACCACAAATAATTCAAAGCCTCAAACATTTTCTTCCCAACAGTTCAAACTCCCTTGCTTCTTTCAAAGAGCCCCAGCAATTCTGCCTCGTCTACAAAGCTTTCCTTTGCTAAAGCAGGGGCAACTGGATTTGCACTGTGCTGATAGAAACACAATTCCCATGGTTCCCTTATCATTCCATTAAATGCCCTCTCTCTTGCTGGAGAGCAATGTAAATCCTTTTATGCTGTGTTTATTTGATGCTTGTTGCTTTGGCTGTCTGCCTTCATATCTAGCAGGCCTTTCTAACTTATTGTAAATCCCACATCTGATTCAAAAAGCATGTTGCTTTGCAAAGACTCCTATACTAACAGATAAATGCTTATCAATAACACATTAGGATAAATTAGAGACTACTTGGTCATTTTAGAGAAAATAAGAACAAAACAATGGTAAGTAAATGAAAGTGACTCATAGTGTATATGCTTGCCGGCTTTTCCTCTCTACCTCCTCTCTGGCACTTTAGTCACACATCAGAACAGTCTTAGCAACCCAGGTAAGATATGTTCCTCCTGTATGAACTATCTTCTTCACCCAATCTTTTTGCTTTTCACTATTGCATGCTTCATGTATATAAAAGACTACATAAAATACACCTTCACTCTGAACAATAATAAATGCATCTGTGCTAGATAGCTTTAGTGTCAACTTGACACACCTGGTTGAGGGAGCCTCAATTGGGGAATTGCCTCTATTGGACTGGCCTGTGGCCATGTCTGAGGGGCATCTTTTTGATGAGTGATGTGGGAGGACCCATCCCACTGTAGGTGGTGCCACCCCTGGGCAGGTAGGCCTGTGTTGCATAAGAAAGCAGGCTGAGCAAGGGCCAGGGGAGCAAGCCAGTAAGAGCATTCCTCCATGGCCTGTGTTCCAGCTCCTGCCTCCAGGTTCCTGCCTTGAGTTCCTACCTTGGGTTCCCGGATGAACTATGACCTGGGCTATGTAAGCTAAATAAACCCTTTCCTCCCCAAGTTGGTAGTGGTCAGAGTATTTTGTCACAGCAATGAAGAACAAACTAGGACAGCATCCCTATGCACTCACTTTAAGAAACAGTATTAATGCATCTCTCAACTCTCACCAGTGAAGCTTCCTCATGTAACAGATGGTGATTGACACAGAAAGCCACAAATGGCAAAAAATGAAGAAAGTAAGAGACTGCAGAGTGTGTGTCCCTGGCTAGGACTCCTGTATTAAATCTTACCCACTAAGGGCTCAGGGACTATCGCAGAAGAGGGTGCAGAAAGACTGTAAGAGCCAGGGGTGGAAGATGACCACAAGAAACAGTTTTTCAGGCAGCTGGGAACTCACTCATATGAACTTACTGCAATTGTGGCAGAATGCACAAGACCCATGCAAACTCAAACCAGACAAAATCCCAGCACAGAAGTGGGGAAAGGTGTAAGAAACCCCAACTTTAGCTGATGAATGGCAGCTGATCACAGCTGGGTTAGGGAGAGTTGGTCTTCTTTAAGGAAGTGACATTAAATAGGTTAACCAGGCTCCAGTGGATGAACTCACACCAAGGGACATTTGGGGAAACAGACTTGCCTTGACCATAGGCCTTAACATTTTTGATAGAATGCATGAAATCCAACAGGGGAGGTATGGGGGTCCAGACAGGGGAGAGGATCTAAATATGATCAAGATGCATAGTATGAAAGACACAAAAATTCGACAAAATTTTTTTTCCAAAGTACTAAAGTTATGGGCTAGAGATATGGCTCAGCAGCTAAAAACACTTACTGCTCTTCCAGAGGACCTGAGTTCAGGTCCCAGTGTCTCAGAACTGCCTGTAACTCCAGGTCCAGGGGATCCAATGTCTCTGGTCTCCTTAGGTACACATACCCATACACAGACACACAGACAGAGATGATACAAACAGACACAGATGCAGATACACACACACACACACACACACACACACAATTTAAAAGAAAATAAATCTTTTAAAAAATATTTAAAGAAACAGAATTCCACAGTTGGTCCTTGTGTGCCCCTTTGTCACCCCATCCTGGTTCTTCCACACTCCCAGCTAACTATTGTCTCTACCTTTGTTCTAAATACTGTTCTGTATTAATCTCAGCTGTCACCACCCTTTACAGTTTTCCTACCTATGCCTTCTCTTCAGCAATATATAATTTCGTTTTGAAAACTTGGAATAACCTCCAGCCTCGTGGAGTAAACGTCCATTTTTACCCTGAGAGAAGACATGTCCCAGGAGAAAACAAGCTGACAGGTTCTTCAGCTTGGTGTGGTTCCATGTTCCCTGGGAGTTTACATAGGGAAGTCAGACAGGGGAAAAAGCTGGGAAGGGGACACAGGCAGGCCAGGGTATCTGGCAGGGCTGAAGGGTGTGACTGGAGCTGAAGGTCTGACAACCACAAGGTCAGGACAGGCAGTTCTCCCTCCTCTGCTTCTGACTCTACCACTTAGCATTCTGTGCTAACCTCATCCCAGCTAGATAATCTCTTCCTCATTAAACTGGGTGTTTCCTGAGGGGATGGATTATATTTTACTGGTTTTTAATAAGTCAGCTAATATTTTAGTACATAAATTTGTACAAATCCCACTCACATGAAAAGTAGAATTTGGAATATCATGAGATGAAGTATGTGTTCCTGGTCCTCTGAATTTCTAAGGAATGGAACATTTTGAATTTCTCTTTGTTAAATGATTCTGTGGCATCCTCTGAGCTTTCAGCTTGCTGGACTGAACGCTTCAGCTCCTGTGTCTTCCACAGGTAAGAAGACCTTCACAAAGTGATGCACATAAAACAAATGTAGTGACAAAATGAAAATTTCTACTTTAATTTGTGTATGTTGTACTCAACAAATTAAAATATGATTTAATCATTTTCTCCTACCTTTTATAATAAAACAAAAATTGTTTTTGCTTTTATAATTAGGAGATGAACAGCTAGTAAAGTAGGTAAAACAGAAAAATCTATTGCACTTTAATTAAACTTTTTTATCTAAAACTGCCATCAAAATGAGTATTTTACTGCTTTAAGTTATTCTTAAAAGTTGATTAAAAAGATATTAAAACATCATTCAACTACCATCCAGATTAACCATATTATATTATCATATGTTCTCCCTTTAATAAATTCATTATGTACATGATGGTTTGTTGTTTTTGTTTGGGTCTTAGAGCTGGACCAGCCTCAGGTATGATAAATATGTGCTCTCTGAGTAACAGCCTCAGCCCTGTGCAACTGTGGCTGTTTATTTGTTGTTGTTTTTTAAAGGTTTATTTATTTGGAGCCAGTGAGATGGGCTCAATGGGTAAAAATGTTTGCCACCAAGCCCCACACAGTGGAAGGAGAGAACAAACTCCCACGAGTTATCCTCTAACCTCCACATGTGCACTGTGGCATGTGCATGCATGTACACACACACACACACATTAAATAAAATTTTAAAAAATTTTGCCCTTTTTAAATTGAACTTTTGTAAATTTCATGCAATATATTATGATGATACTTCGATCTCCTCTCCTATCTGCACTGCCTTGCTTCCCCCATATCATTTCATGTATCCTATTATATATATATATGCCTATAGAGTCAAATTTGTGTCCCCAAAATGCCTTTCACTATGGGTTCATCCATTGGATCCTAACTTACCAAGAATCACACCTTTAAAATAGGCTGACTCTCCCCCTCCTGGCTGTCATTGACTGCCAGTTGTTCTTCAGGAAGGGTAAGAGTTTCTTACCCACTTCCCTGTGTCTGGGATTTTGTCTGGGTTGGGCTTACATGGGACTTACACATGCTGTCATCATTGCTGTGAGTTCATATGAGTTACTTTCCAGCTGTCTGGAAAACTGTTTCCCTGTGGTCATTCACCACCTCTGGCTCTTTCAATCTTTCCATCTCCTCTGCCAAAATGATCCTTGAAACTTGGAAGGCAGAAGTTCAATACAAGTGTCCAATTCCGGGATCAGTACTCTGTGGTTTCTTATTCACGTTTGCCAGTTGTGAATTTCTGTGTTAATTACTATCTGCTCCAAAACAGAGTTTCTCTGGTGAGAGCTGAGAGAGATTCATTAATTTATGGGTATAACAATAAGTCATTAGGAGTTAAATACTGTATCTATTTAGCAGAATCATCATATTAAGCTCTCTCCTATGGCCTGTCTAGCCACAGGGTCCTAGGTCTCATATCAATGTCAGGTATCAGTTCAAATGTATGAAGTGGACCTTAAATCCAATTTAAAAGTGGTTGGTTACTCCCATAATCATGCCACTCTTGCACCAGAGGGCATATCTTGCCAAGCCAGTTGTTGAAGTATACACAATTCACAGCTGGGTAAGGTTGATGAATAATTCTCTCTTCTGGTAGCTCGGGTAGCACCTTCCAGCACTATGAATGCTAGGCAGTGGAGATGAAACTTAGAAGTCAGTATCAGTTTGATTTCTTCTTGTTAAACAGCTCATGTATGTAGTGTCTTCAGCAGTAGGGTTTTACCATCAAGTTCTGGTGGGTAACTAAAAGCAGGGGAAATGGCTAGTATTATTTGAGAGTCTATGGGACCTCTGGTACTTCACGTATGAGTATTTTGCATGTGTAGATGTGCACCATGTGCATGCCAGTACCTGCCAAGACCAGAAGAGGACATCTGACCTCCTAGTACTAGAGTTTTACCAAATTCTGAACCACAGTGTGTATGCTGGGAACTGAACTCAGGTCCTCTGCAAGAGCAGCCAGTGTTCTTAACCACTGAGCAATCTCTCCATCCCCAACCATATGTGTGTTTTATGAATAAAAATTTCCACGTGGCTGGAGAGATGGCTCAGCAGTTAAGAACACTGACTCTTCTTGCAGAAGACCCGGGTTCAAATCCTAGCACCCACATGGCAGCTAACAACTGTCTGTAACCCCAGTTCCAGAGAATCCAATAGTCTCTTCTGTCCTCTGCGGGCATTGCACAACATGGGTGCACTCACCTACATGCAGGCAATACATGCATACACAATAAATAATAATAGAATATTTTAATAAATAAAATTTTCCTATGAATATTTTTATAATATATCAATGTATGTTAAAGCAATTCCATTCCAGTCAAAATTTCAGAAATGCCAATTGTTCACTAAACAAGATTCTCGATAAATATTTTGAAATATTTATTATCCTTGTGGGGGAGGGCTGGGAATGGAACTCAGTACTCTCTACCACTGAGACATGTATCTCCAGATTTTAGCCTTATTTTAATCCTAGGATAAATTTCTAGAAATGGATTAATGAGTCCAAATTTGGACAATTTTAAGGCCATAAATATATACTGCTAAATAGCAGTCCAGAACTGCAGTATTAATTTCTATTCCTATTAGTAATACATGTATTTTTTTCCCTCCCAGTCCTCACCAATACTGATCCTAATTAAGAAGAAAAAATGCTTCTGTTGATTTGATTATGGAAAATTTGTCTTCTGCATTTTCTCTAATTTTATGGTTTACATTTAATTACTGGAATGAGTAGTCTTTTAAATGCTTTTAGCCATTGTCTGTTTCCCCTTTCATTAACTCTTCGTGAGTATTTTTTGCTTACCTTTCTGGTAGATGTTAGTCTTACTGATTTGTAAGTTATTCTTATACTTAAAGATGACAATCATTGTCTCATACTGTGGTAAGCAGAATAATTGTTTCCTAAAGATGTTTATATCCTACTGCCCCATCAGCTTCTGAACTTGTTTCATTACACAGCAAAAGGGAGATAATGGTATTAATAAACTGACCTTAGAATAGGGACGTTGTCCCAGATTGCATAGTGGAGTAAATCTTATAAGGTTCTTAGAAATGGAAGGGAGGCAGAACAAGGTTCAGAATCAGAAAGAAATCAGATGATGCTGCACTGCTGGCTTTGGAGATGGAGGAAGAAGTGCAACCAAGCAGTGCTGGGGGCTCCAGAAACTTGGAAAGGCAAGGAAGCATTTTCCTTTAGCACTTCAAGAACAAACAGAGCTCTGTCAACACCTTGATGCTTGCCCAGTGAGGACCATTTCAGACTTTTGGTCTCCAGTAGTGTATGATAACACATGTACAGTGTTCTAATGTAGCAGATGTGTGGTAGTTTGTTACAGCTGTGATAGAAAACTGATACACATGTTGCAAATGTTTTTCCAAGTTTGACACATGTCCAGTCCAGAGGAAAGAGCTACTCTAAGGGGTCCAGGATAGCTAGTGGCACAACCAGAAGACCAGTTACATGCAGGAGGGTTAAGCAAATAAATACCTAAATTGAAGATTGGGAGCTAGATTTCCCGCTGTCAGAAAAGAGATTATAAGTGGAAATAGAGAAGCTAAGGTATTAAATTATAACAGAGGTAACAAGAACTTGTTTTTATAAGCCCATAATAAGAATACATGATATTGATTATAGATATGTAAGCAGTTCCCTCCCAGAGAGCCTAGAAGTTATGGTACCCGAGTAGCAAGGAGTATGTTGAGGTCCTAGATCTTGATTTCTAGAGCTTCTACTAACAACAAACAGGGTTTCTGGAGAACCAGATGATTCCAAAACTGGAGAAGGGTAAGTACAAAATGAGCCAGAGCAGTTGGTACATGCCTTTAATCCCAGAACTCAGGAGGCAGGGGTAGGTGATGCCTGTAAATTTAAGGCCAGCCTGGTCTATAAAATTTCAGGCCCACCAGGATTACAGTGAGACCTTGTCTGGAAACAAAAAAACAAAAACAAAAGACCCAACAATGTCTGGGGGCTGGGTGAACACACCTTGATCCCAGCACTAGGGAGGCAGAGGCAGGCAGATCTCTATGGGATCAAGACCAGCCTGGTTTATGTAGTTCCAAGCCAGCTGGGTTTATAGGGCATCCATATCTCAAAAAAAAAAAAAAAAAAACCAAAAAAAACAAACAACAAACAACAGAAACAAAAGCCAAAACAAATGGGATTACTCAAAGAATGATGGACACATGGAGACTAAAACTACAAAAGGTTGAATAGGTTCTTTCGACCCAATCTGGAGTATTTGAATGAACGATAATAGTGGCCAGGTCATAACCCATTGAATGAAAATAGATATTCATTTTCCCACAGTGAATTAATGAATGAAAGAACCTTTCTCCTACAGTACTGTGCTAATGAGTTAACACAGGTGGAATGATGACACATCAGCATGGCAGTTGAATCAGTTAGTAGTCATCAGTTGCTACTGAATTCCTTGGTAGGAATTTGAGGAAGAATTATATATTTTCATGGTTTGGGAATCTCCAGAAAATACTTTCAGCTACAGAGGTGGAAATGGTGGCCTTGTGGTGCAGGAACCTGAGTGGTACTAAACTTGAGCAGGTTATCCTAGGGATCAAACTCAAGTTGTTGGGCTCAACAGTGGGCAGCTTTACCTGCTGAGCCATTTTGCCAGCCAGTTAGGGATGGTATATTTAGAAATTATGGGTCATCATGTCTACAACTGGATCTTAAAATCATCAAGGAAAAGACTCAGAGCCCAATTGTAAGATGTTTATATTCTATAATAAAGTCTTTGGACATTACCTGTGGATCATAGGATATTTGGGTTTGCAAATTATTAGTCAAAAGCAGTTTAGATATAGAAGCTCTGGGGCTGGAGAGATGGCTCAGCAGTTAAGAACACTGGCTGCTCTTGCAGAGAACCTAGGCTTGGTTCCCAGCACCCACATGGCAGCTAATTGCCTTCTGTAACTCCAGTTCCAGGGGATCCGACACCCTCTTCTGGTCTCCTCAGGCATTGTATGACTGGTGTGCTTACAAGTATGCAGGTAAAACACTCATATGCATAAAAAAATTAAAAATTTAAATATAGAAGCTCCAAGATAAAATATAGTTCAAGAAATAAGCACTAGAACAAGCTATTCCTTAAACATTAAAAATCTATTATTTTAAGAGAAACAAATTCAAAAGTGTTCAGATAAAGAATCTGTCGTTTTACATAGATTATGGAAGTAAATGGAAAACTCTTCACACTTGGTGTCTGCAAGTACTCAAAGATATCAGAGTCACAAAACCTTAAAACTGACGTGAGAGACTGGATAGATGGCTCAGAGGTAAAGAGCACTCGCTGCTCTAGCAGAGGACCTGGGCTCAGTTCCCAGCATTCACATGGCAACTAACAACATCTGTAACTCCAGTTTCAAGGGGTCCAATGCCATCTTCTGACCAGCATGGGCACTGCATGACATGGTGTCTTAGATGCAGGCAAAACACTCGTATGTATAAAATAAAAATATTTCAAAACCGATGCAAGTTTTGAAAAGTGCTAACCAAGCTTGCAGTATGTACCACAAGACATAAAGCACTAATTTGTGCCTTTTAATTTGACAGACAATACCTGTTCTTTCCTTCAACCTGGAATGTTGCTTCCTCCTCAGAAGACATTGATAGAGATGAATGATGGGCAGGAAGTTCAGAATTAACCCAGTTGTGTGCTGAAGCAAAGTCAGTACTTTGAATTGTCTTCCAGTGATAGTGTTACCTAAGAAAGAATGTGAGCAGCTGAGATACATCCCTCCTATTCTGTGGAGCAAGGTGCTTCCCCAAGTGCCTGTCAGTAATTTATATTCTACCCAAGGTGGAGGTTAAGGCCAAAAATCTGAATGAGTTTCTCCATCAGCCAGGGTTGGAGCAGGCAAGCTGAGAGAATCCCTCTGAGGTACAGTAGTCTTCATAGCTGCTCACTGAAAGCTCGTGCAGGCCAAAGGAGCACCCCACCTTTCGGAAAAGGGAGAGTAGAGAAAATTCCAGAGAAAATATAACTCTATAGCGACCCAAAGAGATGATCAGACAGGGGTAAAGCACAAAGAGATCTCTGCATGATTTGAGAAGCAGATGTGATATCAGGCAGCCTCAAGAGGCCTCTGAAATTTCAGTGATCCTCCAGTTCCAAGCTCTGCTCAAGAAAAGATACTAATTCAGCCCCTCAAAGTGTTTTCAGACAGTAAATAATTGAACTTCGATTAAAGCTGTAGTAAACTTCAAGTGCAGCTCAAGGACAGATTAGAATAGCCAACCCCAGCTCTGGCAGTTTAATAAATGCATTCCGTTCCCTCAGCAAAATATTTGTTATGCTAGTATGTATGCACCATTTAGACACAATACTCTCCAAAATATGAAATAAGAAACACAAAGAAACAGAAAAAAACATTACCTATAGAAAATGAAAGATACGGGATAGATGTGGAACATAACGGATAGGGACTTGAAAACAGCTCTAAGAAGTGTATGAACAACTGAGAGACAGCAGAAAAATGTAAACTTGAGTGAGCCAAGTGAGGATACAAGTAATGAAAACTTCACTTTCCAAATTAATTTATTTCACTAACAATAGATGAGCACAGGAATATACACAAAACACATAAAACCCAGTGTCTGTAGCCTGTCTGAACAATAATTATTAACCAACTTGACCTAATGTTATAGAACTCTACATTGAGTCTACATGTAACACTGAATGAAACTGATCATAGCTAGGTCATGGAATGCCTCAGTAAATCTCATACCATTAAAATCATGAAGAGGATGGTACCTAAGAACAGAATTAAACTAGATTTCAATTTGTTCTCTTTAGCTTTCTGAGTATAGGCTTAGATAACTGATCTTAAGTCTTGCCTCTTGTTTAAAGTTACAAACTTTATCTGAGGACTGGGAAGAAAGAAGTGCTTGCTTGTCTAGCAAGCATGAGGACCTGAGTTCAATCCCTAGGACTCATGTGAACAACTGGGGACATGGT
Organism: Nannospalax galili; assembly: GCF_000622305.1. NCBI lineage: Eukaryota > Metazoa > Chordata > Mammalia > Rodentia > Spalacidae > Nannospalax > Nannospalax galili. The sequence continues at coordinate 799,300 of NW_008336076.1, read as the reverse complement.
GACACGTGCTTGTAATTGCAGCACAGGTGAATCCTGGGGGCTTGCTGGCTACTCTTTACAGACCAGTGAGAAACCCTAACTCAAAAACTAAGGTGGATGGTAGCTGAGAGACAGCACCCAAGGTTGACCTCTAGCCTCCACTCTAGCCTCCACACACATACATACACATGCATGTACACACACACACACACACACACACACACACACACACGCACCATACTTATGAAAAGAATTCCAGGCCCAAATGGCTTCACTGGTAAATGTACTTATATTCTATGTTGTAGTTAATAAAGGCTGAGGAAACAATTCCCCAATGGGTTTTTCAATTCCTTTTATTCACTATGTGTGTGAATGATGTGTATGTGTGCTCACAGGTGTGCATGTGCCACAGTCCACTTGGGAAGGACATCAGAGGGTGACTCTCAGGAGTTGTTTTGCTCTTTCCACCATGGCCTTTGGAGATCAAACTCAGGTCTTCAGGTTTTACAACAAATGCTTTTACTTTCTGAGTCATCTCACTGGCCCCCATATAGCTTTTATGAGCCAGAATAACCTTGAATAAAAATTAAAAGCCTGACAAAGACATCACAAGAAAATTCCTGATATGAACATAGACTTATATAAAAAATATCCCAAACAAAATATTGGAAAATTAAATCAACCACAGTATTCAAAGGGCGTTGAATAGATGTTCTAACCAAGGAAAGTAGGCAAGGGAAAAGACAAATATCCTGTTACAAGAACTAAAGCTATTTCTATTCACCAAAACCATGGTCTTTTATAAAAAAATTCTAAGGAATCTATTAATAAAGTCTCAGAACCAATAAACAAGTTCAGGGAGGTTGGAGAAAACCAGATCATCACATAAAAATCATTTTTATTTCTTACCTTCACAATGAAAAAATCCCAACCTGAATCTAAGAAAAGACTTTATATTCTCGACAGAAAGTATTAAAGTTTAGGGCCCTTTTTAAGCCAAAAAGTGCCAAATTTTAGAGTTCTGTGAACTCTACAATGTTGTTGAACAACACTGGATACTGCAGGAAGAGGGGAAACGGCTATGATCATGGATCAGAAGACTTGCTGTGGAACTAGTAGTTAGGACAGTGTGATAATAATGCACTCAAAATGAGAAGTTCAGAAATAGATACGTGCATAGAGCCCCTGACTACCAGTGAGCTCCTCCAGAAGCTCCTGAACGATGCTGGGAAAATGACGTATCGTCATCGGAAGTAAAATAAAAAGATCTCAACGCCCTGTATTGCTCTGTATAAAAAATTATTGCAGGATGGACTGTTGACCCCCGCAAAAGGTCAGAGCAGCAAAGCATCTGAAGGCAACCTAGAAAAACATTTCATATGCTAGGGGTAGGTGGAGATTTCCTAGAAAGAGTGTATAAAGCACTTGAAAAAAAAAAACTTGACAAATTACATTTCATTAAAAGACAGACATTAGCTCATGAAAGGGCATTATTAAGAAATAAGCAGTCACGTTTCAGATCTTTATGCAATACATATGCCTAACAAAGTATTTGTATTCATGATGTATAAACAGCTACAATAATAAGGAATTTTCCCCAAGAAACATACACAGAAGACTTAGACACTGTATAAAAAAATAATAAAACTGTAACTATCCAATTTGAACATGACAAAGTAGTCAAAATCATTAACAGATAAATTAAAACCACCACAAATGCCATTGCATACCCATCGGAAGGCCTGAAACCCAAACTGAAAATATTGAATGTTAGCAAATATTGAGTGGGAACTGCTGTTGTGGAACATCACAACTGATTAAAAAATGACAGTGCCTTTTAAATTTTAAAGTGCATGAGATCCAGAAATCCATTCTGAAATGTGAGTCTTTAAAAAGTGAAAACAAGCTGGGTGTGGTGCACACCTGTAATCCCAGACTCAGGAGGTAGAATTAGGAAAATTGCAATTCAAGATCAAGCTCAGCTACATAATGAGTTCAAGGTCATCCTGGATTATTGGGAGACTCTCAAAATCAAACAAAAAATGTCAAAGCACATTTACGTGAAGGTTTATATATAAATATTCATAGTACCCATGTCCAAAACAACCAAAAGTATGAAACAACAGAAATGTCTATCAATGGAAGAATGGAATATAAAACTTGCTTTGGAACAATAGGATATGGAATATTACTCAGCAATTGAAAATACGAAGTCCACAGATAGAGCAACATTTCATGGGTTAATCTCAAACACAGGATAACCCACAACAACAAAACAGATATAAAAATACAAAATGTATGATTCTATTTACATGAAACAAAGAATAACAAACAAAAATGTGTGCTCATAGACATAAAAAGCCATAGCTTTCTGGATGCAACATTTAAGTGGAAGGCGACCCAAGAGTACTTTCTGACATGATGAAAATGTGTCTATTTCTACTTGAGTGATAGATAAAATATTTACAAATCAAAGAGTTCATCAAACTGAATCCTTAACATTTGTGCATTTTAGCACATATGAACCATATTGTTACACATTAATGTTGTAAAAGCAACAATAAAAATGTCTGCCGGGAGTGCATAAATCATGAATATACTGCCTGCAGTGGTTTAGACGTGATCTGCCTTCTAAGGAATTGTGTGCTGTCTTAAGATGTGGTAGAAGCTTTCAGAGGTGGGGCCTGATGGGAAGTAGGTGGTTACCTATGGGCAGCTTTAGTGTTAGAAATTAAGGCAGGTGCCACGGAGTCAGTTCTCATAAATGAACTGTTGCTAAGGAGCAAGGCTGGCCCGAGTTCCACACCAGCTTCCTGTCTTATTCTGTGATCTTTTCTGCACCCAACAGGTTTCCTCCTCACTTCTTTTTGGCATTGAGACCCCCACTACAGGGACACTCACCAGTGGCTGAACAGATAATGACACCTGATCCAAAACGTTCAGCATCCAAACCTGTGAACCAAATGAATCTCTTTTCCTTATCACATAACTCAGTCTCAGCTATTTTATAGCAACAGAAAACTGACACATTATCTTGATGTACACAATGCAGATATTTGAAAAAAAATATTTTTGACTCAGTTGAGAGGCAAAATTTAAAAAAGGAAAGTGAGAAACTGCCCATAATGATTGCTTAAATCAACAGCAATTTTGTACTTATTATAGTTATTTAAATATGTTTGCAGGAAAAATATATTGAATAGAAATTCCAATACATTCCTAATCCTAGTGCTGTTTAAAGTCATTTGTCAAGTTTTTAGTTGCCTCAGATGCAAAGGCCCTGTGAATTTCACACTTGTGAAATTCCCACCTTCCATGCAGACACTTCAAGCCACATACTTGCTTTCATAGGCTCCACTGCTTCCAAGGCAGAGCACTGAAAGGCTCAGTCCGTCTGCACCAAGACTAGATATTCATCTGGAATAAACACAGGCAGTGGAGGATGCATCCCGACAGAGGTAGTACAGTGACACCAAGGATCCAGTCACAGCTGAAGCAGGATGGGAGGCAATCTCCGGGAACCAGTGTCCACATCAGCAACCGGAAGGAGGAACGGGGCAAAGCATTCCTCTGGTATCTGATGGTGCCGAAGCAGCACCGTCTCCAGTTGAAGGCTCGGGAAAAGAGTCAGCTTCAAAGCCATGTATTTGGCTCGACCTGCCAGCCCATTTCATTTTTTTTCTACTAGTTTCCTCCTGGATTCCAAGTTATTCTGTGAACAATTCAATATCCTTTCAGCAAACTCCTTTTCCATTTAAATCATCCAGAGTTAATTTTGATGGCTGGCAGTAAGAACTTTATGGAAACATAGGATAGTAAATGCATTCTAACACAGGAGAATGAATGTCCTTCCTAGCTAGCAAGGTTTTACAAGTAAGTAGATGCTACTGGAGTCTTCTTTTAGAAAGTAAGTCATCACCAAAAGTAACTTTTTGTAACACTCTGAATTCCAGTCATGCTTTCAAAGGATATTTTTGTAATTAATATTATATTTTTATGAGGAAGTATTTTTTGAAAGACCCACTGGGAAAAAAAAGTTCTTTCATAATAATTTATATAACAGATGGCTGAAATTTTAAAGGATCACCTTAAATCACAACATTAAGTGGAGACAAACACTCTCCTGACTAACCCAAGGAGCACGCTGTCATTGAAGCCATCGAGGAAATGCTGTTATTTGCTATGACTCAAAAAGTGTGGAGACATGCTAAACATCCCAAGTTTTTTCTTTTTAAAATGTATTACAGGCTGTGGCACATGCCTTTAATCCCATCAGGAGGCTGAGGCAGGCAGTTCGAGGCTAGCATGTTTTACATAGTGAGTTCCAGGGCAGCTGTGTCTACAGGGAGACCCTGTCTCAAAAAGACAAAATAATTGAGAAATAACCTTTTCAGAGGATGGTATGATAAGAATAGGAGGTAGGAATTGGCTAGGCAGTTAGGGAAAAAAAAAAAAAAAAAAAAAAAAAAAGTAGTTATTACATTTCTTTGTGTGTATATGTGTGTGGGCCTGTGCATGCTACAGTGCTTGTGAGGGGAGCAAAGGACAACTGGTGAAGTCAGTTTTCTTTCCACCTTTTGGGGTCTGGAGATCAAACTCAAGTTGCCAGCCTTGGTGGCAAGTGCCTTTACTTACTAAGCCACCTTGCCAGTTGGGACTGTTTCCTACCTTACTTCACGAAGAGGAACTTTCACTGTTTCCTACCTTACTTCACGAAGAGGAACTTTCAGAAGATACAAAAGGCAAGCTCACACCTAGAGCATGGTAATAATTTGAGGTAGTGTAAATGTGACGCAGGCAATGGTATATGGTAATTGAGTGGCTGCCTTATATCATAGAGTGATCTCTTCTGAGGATGTGTTGCTTCTGAACTGAAGGGTGTAAATGATACTGTTTCCAAGAGGATCCAGGCAAAAGCAGCACAGGTGCAAAAACAAGGTTGGCAGAAGAGACAAATGGAGGAGGCTACTGGCCAGCCCAGACACCGAGCAGAGAAAAGTGGCAGTGTGGGAGGCTGGGAGCCACGCAAGCTTAGACTGCTTGTGTGTGGCATGTAGGCTGTAGCCAAGACAATGAAACGTCTTCTAGAACATTTGGGAGTTGTTGGAAAGTTACAAAAGCAATGAAGCAATGATATTTGTTTGTTTTTAAAGTTGACTCGAGTTGCTGTGAAAAAAAAAAAATCAGAGAATGGCCCAAAGGCAGGGAAATTAATGATGTGACCACGAGAGTGATCATCTCCACTGAGGAGCTGATGGTGCTGCTGTACACAGCCAAAAAGGAGCATTTCACAGTGACACTGTAGTCAGTTGTTTCAAATGCTACAGAGCTTCAGGAAATGAGGAAGGATCAGCATATCCGATTTGGTCAAGTTGGGTTTTGTTAGTGACAAAAGGTAGATTGGAGGTCATTGAAGAAAAAGTTTTTTCAGCAAAAATACCAGATTCTACTCTTATGTTCTTCTGCTTCATTCCAAAATCCCATGAAGATGACAGTGAAGATGTCTAAAAATTAGTAAATCCAAACCAGGACTGTCAAGGGAATGGAGGGGAGGGGGAGGGGAGAGGGGAGAAGGGAGGGGGAGGGGGGAAGGGAGAGGGGAGAGGAAGAAGGAGAGAAACAGGAACGAACCATCAGTGTTTGCACCCTGGATCCTCTTCATTCACTGCAGTGGGTAAAACAGCATTTCTAGAGCAGTAGAGGAATCTGAGGTTGAAGCATGCTCCAGGGCTCTTCTCTCAGTGCAGTCACACACCTACTCTCCAGTAGGTGACCAGAAGGAAATCTGACTAGTCTGAAAGCCCTGTTCCCATTTCAGGGCTTTCCAACAAGTGTGATGCCTTCTTTTAGAGACAGACAATTCAACACCACTCAACATTTGAGGAAGGTGACTATTATGAAATGCAGAGAGTAAAATCAGCAGTAAGAAAAGGCAGCTTAGCAGCTTAGAGAACAGAGATGAGAGAAGTAGATGGAAATTAAAAAAAAAACCATAACTATTTATATTCTTAAAAAGATAAAATAAGTGCTGGGGATCCAGCATTTAACTAGGATGTGTGAGGTCCTGGGTTTGAGCCCCACTACACACACACACACACACACACACACACACACACACACACACCCCACACAAATTTTTGTGTGCATGAGTGTATTATCTACATCTATGTAAGTGCACCTGTGTTGTGCAATGCCCACGGAGGTCAAAAAGGGCACTGGATTCCCCTGGAACTGGAGGTACAGTGGTTTTTGGCCACTCTGTGAGTGCTGGGAATCTGTGTTCTCTGCAAGAGCAGTCAGTATTCTTAACCACTGGGCCATCTCTCCAGCCTGCCCCAAAATATATTTTTAAAAGTCACATTTCCAAAAATAAATCAGTAGTATACAAGTATCAGTCCACATTATAAGATAGAAGTGCAATAGTCAATTGAAGACTTAGAGGAAAAATAGAACTAAAATACTCCACATCCCACTCCAATAAGTATAAAGAATATCAGTGACAAAAGTTACATGCCCAAATATATTATTGGCTCAGCAAATGAGGGCTCTTAAATAAAAGTTCCAGGAAGAAACAGAATACAAAGATATGCTATTAAGAAATAGTTTGAAAACTTTCCAGAATTTATAAAGGGCACCGCACGGAGTTAGAAAGATGGCTTGCAATTGCTTGCAATCCAGAGCATCTGACCTCTGACAGCTTCCTGAATTCATATGCACAAACCAACACACACAGACACACACACACACATGCATGTGTATGCATACACAAACATGTACACACACATGTGCGCACACACACACACACATTAAAAAGAACAAAATTAGCCAGGCATTGTGGTGCACACCTTGAAGTTCGGTACTTAGGAGGCAGAAGCAGGAGGATCTCTGAAGTCTGAAGCCAGCCTGGAGTTCCAGGCCAGTCAGAGCTACACAGTGAGACTGTCTCAAAAGAAAAACAAAACAGGGGCTGGAGAATGGCCCAGAAGTTAAGAGCACTAGTTGTGCTTGCAGAGGACCTGGGTTTGAGTCCCAGCACTCACATAGTATCTCACAACCATCCATAACTCCAGTTCCAAGGGAATTCAGTGCCTTCTTCTGATCTCCATGAGCACTGCACAACACTGGTGCACTTACATACATGCAGGCAATATACTAATATGCATAAAATAAAAACTAAAATATCTTGGGGCTGGAGAGATGGCTCAATGGTTAAGAACACTGGTTGTTCTTGCAGAAGACCCGGGCTCAAATCCCAGCACCCACATGGCAGCTAACAACTGTCCATAACTCCAGTCCCGGAGCATACAACAGCCTCTTCTGACCTCCACAGGCATTGCACGACACAGGTGCACTTACCTACATGCAGGCAATACATGTATACACATAAAATAAAAACAACAAATAACATTTTTAAAAAGTTAAAAAAATATTTTAAAAAAGAAAAAAAAAGGCAAATCTTAATATATAGGATACAGCAAAGTACACAGTAATATGAGACTTCCTGTGACACTTCAGGACACTGGGGGGAAAAATCCCTAAGTATTCAAAGAGGAGAAAAATAAGACCATTAACTAATGATCAAGAATCAAAATGCATTCAAATTTTCAGTACTGAAGTTTGTTTAGAGGATGAACTAAAACCTTCAACATTCTATAAAAGATTTCCAACCAAGAAATCTACCACCTAAAGATATGTCGGGCATAAGGTATCAAAAAATTCATGCAGGTCCCTTATCCATAAAGCTGCTGTTTGACCTACTCCTCTCAAATGAGGAAGTAAACAAAAAAGGTGAAAATATAAAACCTTTAGAACAGGAGACCTAATGAGGGTGAATAAGAGAGGGATAACTCCAAAATAAAGGTACATGTGTATTCCAAGGATAATAACTGCTTGGATGCAGGGGTAAAGAATGGGTGTATTTTGATATACCTAGGGTTTGGGGTTTTTGGATTATATATAACAGAAAAATGAGATAAAGTAATTATTGTAATGATGAAACATTGAGACTATTTTGTCTAAGGATAAAAGTGTAGCCAGGAGTGGCAGCACATGCATGTAATCCCGGCACTTGGAAGTCAAGGCAGGAGGATCAGAATTTCAAGATCAGCCTAACCACAGAGCAAGTTTTCCAAACCTGCTTGTCATACATGAAACCCTCTCCCCAAAAAAACCAAAGTAAATAAAATAAATAACTAAAATCAATTGGAATGAACATAAACCTAGAGGAGAGATGGGGAAATTGGCAGCAAGATCAATGATTTGGAGGTCTGGAGGGAGGAAAAGAGAAAATTGTGCAAATAACCTAGAATAAGAGTCTGTGGTCAGAGAATTTAAGTCATCAAGAATCAGAGCATAGTTACTAGTGTACAAAGGGAATGTATGGTGAAGGGGAATAAATGTCACCAAGCACTGAGAAGCACAATGGTAGAGCCATGGAAATGGATATTGTAGCTGTCCATGAGGAGGGAGAACTAAGAGCAAACCAATGCAAGAGAACCAGGAACCAGCATATTCAGTTGAAGGATGGCATGAGTTAATTGAAATGATACACAGATTCGTGACTGATGGTGATGCAAAGGGGATGGGATACCCAAGTGGCTTCGGTAAGAAAATATCAGCCATGAAACAAAAAAGGAATGACAGAAAACAAAAACAAAATGTCTTTTGTTTTTAAAAGAGGAAGAGCTACCCTTAGGAGATGTTATGTTTCATTTAAAGGGAGTTAAGGAACAGAGGTTTTATGTTTCCTGAACAAAGAGCAGGAGAAACAATTGGCAGAGTAGAGGATAATCAGCTGGTGAAGGGGGGTGGGGTTGATCAAATTAGGAACAGATGAAGTAGGAACTGCCAGGCCTCCACAGTAGCGACAGTCGCAGATAAAGATTGGCATCTGGTGATGCCTGAAGTTATAGTGGATGTGAAGCATGGTAACACCATCTTGGCCTTCGCAAAGAACCCTGAACACTGACTCCGTGCGCAGACATGCATCAGTGTGGTTCCAGAGCAAGCAGCCTTGACAAAAGTCACAGAATCGCAGGCTCAGTACCAGGCTTTATGATTCATAACCTGCCTTCTAATGGCATCCACGGTAGGGAAAATAAAATCTAGTAAGCATTCCTTAGTAATTTCTGTTCTAGTTCATTTCTGTTGCTGTGATAAAATACTCTCACAAAAGTAATTTGGGGGAGAACAGAATGTCTCAGCTTTCAATTTCAGGTTACAGTCTATTATCATGGGGGAGTCAAAGTAGGACCTTTAAACAGCTAGTCACATCACAGCCACAGTCAAGAAAAACGAGAAATGAACGCATACATGTTCACTTACTTGCACGCAGCTCAACTTCTTCACTCTTACACAGTGCAGGCCCATCTTGACTAAACTAGCACCACATCAGTTTTCCCACATTAGTTGGGTTTTTCAACATCAGTTAACTCAATTAAAGCAACTCCCCCATAGACATACTGTCCTAGTTAGCTTCAGGTGTCAACTCGACACGGCCTACAGTTAGCTGAGTCTCAACTGAGGGCTTTCTAAGATCAGACTGGCCTGTGGCTATGTCTGAGATTATCTTGATGATTGATTTGGGAGGGCCCAGTCTACTGTAGGTGGCATCACCCCATGGCAGTTGGGCATGGGCTGTATAAGAAAGCTAGCTGAGTAAGTCAGTGAGTGAACCACCAAGCAGAATTCCTCCATGATTCCTGTCTTCAAGTTACTGCCTTGAGTTCCTGCCCTGACTTCCCTCAATGAAGGATTATAATCTGGAAGTGTAAGCCAAATGAAATATTTCCTCCCCAAGCTGATGTTTGTCAAGGTGTTTTATCACAGCAACAGAAAATGTAACTAGAACACATACCCACAGGCAAACCCAATGCACACAATCCCTCGTTGAGACTCTCTTCCCAGGTGATTCTAGGTTTTGTCAAGTTGACAGTTAAACTAAATGTCAGAATTACCCATTAAAATATGGATACAGTTTTCTATCTTTGGCTGAGGGAGCCACCAGATCTGATGGTGTTCACTCCACCATGGGACTGTTTTGCTCCAAAACATCATGTAGTGATGCCACCACTGTGATAACCACATTACTAAACCTTTGATAGGGACTATTTTGTACACTATTAATGCCTAGTGTTTGATACGATCAACAAAACAGAAAATATCTTTCACAAATACTGTTGAAGACTAGAGAGCAAGAGTGACAATGTATGCTTCCTTGCATCAAAATCCTGAGAGAAATCAACTTAATAGCAGAAAATTGATTTTGATTCATTTCAAAGGTTTCTATCTGTGGTTGCTGGCTCCACTGCTTGTGCTGTGTAGCAAGCACAGAGCTCCTGACCTCGCCACAGCCGGAGAGAAGAGGAGAGATTCCCACAGTCCCCTGTAACCCTGGCACTGTCACTTCCTCTCTGAACACCCCACCTCCGCGGAGTCCCACCACCTGCAGTACCACCACCATATCTTTCACAACATGACTTCTGGGGGAACATTTAAGACCCAAACCCTAGTACTCTGAGTGTAGTGCAACTGGGATGAGAGATATGACAGTCAAAGTGTAAATTCACACACAAAAATCTGTATGAAATACTTAAATGAAAACATATGGAAACATACACACACACATACACCTCTGTGTTTTATGCATGCGAATTCCCTCACAAATACACTATTGTAGGGCCAGGGCCTTTTACTTAATATGAACAAGATTCTAAGAGTTCTGAAACATCTTCCTCAAACAAGTCACACTACAGTTGCACTTTTAAGATTTTTGTTGTTGTTGCTATAAAAGTGAATTATAAGTTCACTTTGAAGATATCAAAATTGAATTTTTCCCTAATAGTGACTTTTTTTCACTTATTTTTTTGGCTTTTGTTTTGTTTTGTTGAATAGGGTCTCATTTGACCCAGGCTGACCTTAAATTCACCATGTAGCTGAGAATAACTTTGAACTTCTGATCTTCTTACCTCTACCTTCCAGAAGCTGGGATTAGACACATGTTCCATCATGCCTGGTTTTATTTGGGAATTTAAGTCAGGGGAAAATAGGCAAGCACTTTGAGTTACTATATTACTTCACTTATGTTTTCATGAGTTATGTACATTCATTCATGGTAATAAAGGGATGTAAAATTTTACCATCATTTAGGCAGGTTTAGTACATAGCTTATTTTCTCCTATGGCTAATTACATAGGCACATCTCAGCTTTTGATATGGCTAATTATGTAGGTACATCTCAGCTTTTGATTAGCCTGCCCACATGGTTAACCTTAGCAGGTTCAGCAAAGCAGTACATTAATACAGATTTCCGAGGGCCTGGTCCTCTGGAAGGACGGCAGTATGCCAGGTCTTCTGTAGCAACTAGACCATTTGCCATGGCAGCTTCAAATTGAGCAAGAGTTCCACAATTTCACACTTGAATGCAGGCAAATCATGCAGGTGGATGACAGCCAGGCTCCATAAATAACTCCCTGTTAACTCAAGACAGTTAAAAAGGCACACCACCTCCCAAAGGGTCAATCCTTAATCAAATTACTGTTATGACACTTTTGTACCAGCTTGAGGCTGCCATATCAGGTAATGACCTTCCCCTGGATGTAATGAACACAGCCACAACAGCATCAACCCACTCTAAGAAGATTTTACTTGATCATGATGCAATATATGTGACTGTATGTTACGGCCTACATATGGGTTTTAAAAAACAAGCTTTATGCAAATTCCTTTATAAAATATTGTTAAAAATTTTGCTTTGTTTTGTATTGCTTTTAGAGATAAAACAAGTTTTGAGGGCAGCTTTTACTTATGATCATTCATGTTTAGTGGAACAAACCGAGAAGCAAATTACACAGCAAAGTGACCACTACTGTAGGTTTAATGTTACAGATTATCATTAGCTATGATAATAAAAAATATATTTATTGTTAATAACAAATTTGAAAGGTGGGATGTCACCTACATTCAAAATATAACATACTGGCATACTGTATTTCAAAACTGTTTATCCAAATGATACAGCTAAAAAAATGATAAAAAGCCTTACTATGTCCCCTGTAACTTTTAATACAAAG
>NW_008336076.1:779556-787124 GCF_000622305.1 Nannospalax galili | reverse complement strand
TTGGTAAAGAAACCATTAGAGCGTGCAGGATTTTTAGTGCAACTTTAAAGCTCTAATAGTGAAATGGTGGCAGGAACCATCAGGAAATGTTTTGTTTTGTACAAATGAGACTCTGCTAGATTTAAATATTGAAGCAAATAATATTTTTCTTCTGAAATAATACAAGACCACTCTAAATAAAATTGCCAAAGAAGAAAAAAATATTAAGTCTTCTAATAATGGTAGCTTTATAAAAATCACTCTATCAGATCCTTGAAAAAAATGATCAGAAAATCTCATAAAAATTTCAGAACATCCATCATCTTCTTCCTTCTTTGTCCTCATACCACCACATTTTAATTTTCCATAAGAAAATCTAGTGGCTCCACAAACAGGAGGTAAGGAGAAACTCAGTATGAAAATGTACCTCTCTCCTGCCTCCTACCAATTACAGATTTTACCCAACAGAGGAAAAAAACTGAAACCAGTGGTTGCAATAGTGTTTACAGTTCTTTTTATTGTGTTTTCCACACAGATAAAAATAAGGCTTTCTTTTTGATGAAAAAAATCCATTACAAAGACTTCTATATAATCAATAACAAAATTTAGCATTGAGTCAAGTATACTGCATTTGAAATTCAGTATCATAAATATTCAAGATTAGTGAGTTTTTCTAAGAAAATAAGACTAGAAGAAAGAAAAAGGAACCCTTATTAACAGCTAATAACATAAAGAAAGATTTTTAAAAATTACTCTTGGAAAACACAGTATGGTCACTTAAGAAAAGCTGTTTCGGGAAGACATGTTCATCAGTGGAGTGCACATCACACTAAAAAATATTTTTAAATTTTGCAAAAATTTAAGTGTTAAAAATATTCCTCTCCTTATTCAACTTCATGTTTAAGGAAATATTTGACTGACAAGTAAACAAAGACAATAAAAGTTTGCCAGCATTTTAAAAGAACAAATTCTAGATCTATAAAATTTCCTGGATTGTACAGAAAGGCCCATGTCTGACCTTCACTGATCCACTTATATAGAGTTAAAAAAATACAGTATCAAATCTTTCTCTAGTCACCCCCCAAATGAGGGGAAATATTTTAAATTGTGAATGTGTGCATGTAGATATGCATATCCTCAAGTGTATAAAACATACATCACTTTACTAGGAGAATTATTTTCTTCATACTGTAAACATCTCTCCCCTACCTCTGGACATTTCAGAAGAGTCTTTGGTATTTCTAGTTATTGTGCTTTGAAACAGAAACCTATGGAATTCCTGCAGCAGCACTACATAGACATTTTAAGACATAAATAAGGAAAATGCACTTGGAATAAGTTATAATTAGCTGCTTTTGCATAATTTTCAACAACTACAGTGTACGCCTAGTCACAGTTTTATGAGGAAGAATATCTCCTTTTCAATTCCTTAATTTTAAGGAACACTTAATTGTTTTGGCTAAAAATCCATTTTTGAAGTAGATCTGTTGGATTGCATGACACTAAGCTTGGATGCTCTCCATTCGCAGAAAGGCACATTTTAAAGAGTGGATTATATAGAAGTTGGTCCTAGAATAAAAAAATACAACAGATGTTAAGTTTCAAGACACTTAGTTAAATGATAAATATAAAAATTGCCTAATTGTTTCACTAAAGGTAAAAGAAGACTTATTTAACACATATGTACCCTTCTTAACTTTGACTCTTCACAAGATCAACCATGTCTGACTAATATTGATTTCTGTGGAAAATGCCATCATTTATGCCACTTCTGTTCCATTAGCATAAGACATTTCAGCAAGGGAGAGTGGCATAGAGAACAAAGTCTAAATTAAGTTTTTAAATAAGCATTCCATTGTGGGCTAGAGAGAAGTCTCAGCAATTAAGAGCACTTACTGCTCGTCCAGAGGACCTAGGTTTGGTCCCCAGCACCTATGTTGTAGCTCTAACACCTGTCTTTAGTTCCAGTTCCAGGGTAACTGTCACTTTCTTCTGGCATCCAAGGGCACCAACTAAGAGTTTGGTGCACTCACATACACGCAGGCAAAACATTTATACACATAAAATAAAAACAAATTTTTTTTAGAACGATGCATTCCATTAATATATTTTTAAGTCACAAACTTTTAAAGAAGTCAGTTTTATGGTCTTCTAGTATTACACAGAACTATTTTTAGACAATAGTTGCTATCACTAAGCCAAATCTTAATAGTGTTTAAAAACAAGTGATCTTTCATATATTCTTTCAGTTCTAGATTCAAAAAAAATATAGAAATAGAGAAAGAAATAATAAGCTACTTTATATGAAAAAAATACATTTTGATTTGCAAAACCTATTGTAAGAAACCCTAAAAAGTCAAGGATAAATTACTAATGAATAATTCATAGAAACTGTTCATCTGTATGAGTCAGGCCTCAACTTTATGATCAGTTTGTTCCTACAGGCACTTAATTCCTAGATACATTCTCTTATTAGAGGGAGACATATAATGACAAAGTTAATAAAGGTCAAAAAACTCTGATGTATTACATAGTTCAGCAATTAGAACTAATGAAAATAATCAAGTAAACAGATGAATTAACTGCACTGAATCACCTTCTGAATCTCCCATATCTGTTCTCCAGGGGCAACTGTCCTGTGCCCTTTATAGACACATGCCTTCAGCTGGACCAGATTTTGAGTAGCATGAAGACATAGTTCCTTCTGGATGTTGTGCCGGATCTCATGTTGAACAGAATATTCAAAGTACTATGGGAGGAAAGAGTTGTTACTGACATAAGCAGCCATGTGCTCAGTTGCAAAAATAAAACAAGACACAAGCCAGCCAGCTTACCCATTAAATAATAAACCCGTATGTTCTTCAACAAAACACAATAAAAATATCAGAAATAGAAGCTGAGTTGTTTTTTTTTTTATTTTTTTGACAGAAGATAAAAAAGTCTCCCTTCTGCCATCACTGACAGTGATTACTTAATCAATATGGTACTGTCTTCCTTTGCAAACTAGAAACTAGAAGTTCTGAGGATAACACAGGGGTATGGAAAGTTCCAGTAAGCATGTTAACTGGCTTCTTCCTCTCTGCCAGCAAATGTTCCTTCTCTTACTGATCTCAACCAAGGTATTTTCATTAATCTAGAAATGACAATGCACATTCTATGCTTGTTTCAATCCACAGGATTACCAAGATTACCAAAATGAATGGGCCAATACTGCAGACATAGAGTACTTTCAACAAAGACTAGCAGAGGATAAGCACTTGATGCGTCTTATTATGCATCTCTTCATAATTAATTAGTATCTTAGTTCTACTGAATTTTCTTCTCCGATGTTATTTCACCTATGCTTACTTCTCCCTCCACTTCTCTTGTTCAGACCCCTTCTTAAATTATACCTTATCTCCTGCTCCCTTCCAGCTTCTGATCCTGTGATGCAGCAATCCTGTCTGCTGCCAGTTAGCCTTTTAAAGCATTGTTGGATCTGCTACTGCCCTTGCTTAAGCAAGTCACTGCTGTTGCTCAAAGTCCATACTCCCTGACTGGAACATAAAATGTTCGGGATTTGATCTTACAGCAGCCATTGCTTCAGCTCTAAACTATGCTCCTTTCACACATATCTGCCTCTGCAGAAAACCCCGAGAGTTTGCTCTATGGTCTGTGCTGCTGCTCGGGATGCCCTCTGTTTCCTTTCTGCTTAGCTAACTCCTTTCCATCCATAAGAACTTATTCAAATATTCCCTTAACCTTTATCTTTCCTTTGCAAAATTATAACTTTTCAAGGCTTTCATAGGACACGGCAATAACATATACCATATTATTACAACTGTATGTGTAGTTAGACCAAAGCCAGGCACTGTACTAACTAAAAACATCCATTGTAGTCAAATACTTTACTGAATCACCTGCCCAATCCCATAACATCCACTGTAAGTCAAATAGGTAATAATGTTGGCAGTCTAAAGATAAAATGAGTTAACATGGGGCCGGAGAGATGGCTCCAGCAGGTTAAGAACACTGGTTGTTCTTGCAGAAGACCCAGGTTCGAATCCCAGCACCCACATGGCAGCTAACAACTGTCCATAACTCCAGTCCCAGGGGATCCAACAGCCTCTCTTCTGACCTCCATGTGCATTGCATGACATGGGTGCACTTACCTACATGCAGGCAATACACACATACACGTATAATAAAAAATGTTTAAAAAAATGAGTTAACATAAGTGATTTTCAATAATGGATAATTCCTGTTAGCACTAATATTTCTTGAGCCCTTATTATGTGCTAGGCAAGCACTGTGCTGAAGTAAGTACTCCACAAACAGCAGAATTAATACAACCACAGTCTCAAGCACCTAGACTTCATCTCATGCTTTAACTTCTCTCCTCTTGAAAATAAAACAATTTTGCAACCTAGGTTTTTGGGTGGAAGCATTATAAAAATAGACTTAGATGATGAAAGAAAATAGCATCACATGTAATTTAAACTAAGACAAATCTTAAGATCTCAAAGGTGGCAAGAAAAGTATTTTGCTTCATTGTTATTAAAAAGTTTAGATGGAACTTAGAAAGAATGGAACACAGTGAAACAACATAAAGTGGATAAGTAGCTAGCTAAGAACTGGAGAGACCTGTGCTCAGAGCCTGGTCATGTACTGAGGAAGAGAAGCAGGATGAAGTATTACATGTCCTATTCCTGTGACGATGCCACTGCATTTGAGCAGAACAGTCTCCAGTTCAATCATACAACCAAATACTTTGCTTTGGACTCAGAAATACTGTTCTAATGGGGTTATATATTATAAAACACCATTGTGTGAACAAAACAGAAGGAAACATAAGAAAATGTTCAAATTATGAGATTAGAATTTTAGTTCTCAAGGAACTAAAATTTACAAAGTAGTTGAGGGGCATCTTTGATTAAAAATGCAAAAGATATCAATGACTGTATTAGCGTGACAGAAACCAGAGTCATCTTAAAACCAGACAACATTATTCTCCTGTTCAAAATCTCCTGATGGCTTCTGTTGAATTCAGAATTAAATTCAAGTTCTGTAATGGGGCCTGCAAGGCTCTACACAACCAAGTTCTTTATCAAAATCTCTGATCTCATTTCCTCCTTTCCTTGCCTAGAACGCTCTGCTCTGGCCACACATGCTCTCCATGAACCTCTGCTAGATGGCAGATCTCACCTGGCACTCCTTTAGGATGCTCTTCCATCAGATCACCAGGCTCATGTAAGGTGACTGTCCCAGAAAGTTCTTTAAATCTAAAGCCGATCACTTATTATCCCAACCCACACTTTCTAATATCTCAGATTACATTATTTCTTCACTTCTTAGGGAACAAAAGGCACTGTGTAACATAAGCTTTACAAGGTCAGTGACTGTCAATTACTGCAACAATGCAAACTGTATCAAAGGATTTAAAGAAACATTTGCTGAATGACTGTGAATATTCTCTTCCACCTCAAAATTTCTAAAGGACAGCCATATTCTACTGATTATTTAAAAAATATTTTGGAGTAGCCTAGTGTGGTGGTGCATGCCTTTAATCCCAGCACTCGGGAGGCAGAGGCAGGCAGATCTCTGTGAGTTCGAGGCCAGCCTGGTCTCCATGGTGAATCCAGGACAGCTGGGGCTACAGGGAGGCCCTGTCTCAAAAAGACCAAAAAAAAATTTTTTTTTGGAGTAATATAAAAACACCTACATGGCAATAACAGAAAAACACACAAAAATTTATGTAATTTATTTTAACATAATATCTATAGTAAAATATTATAAAAAAGTACGATTATATTTTAATTTTTTAATTTATTGTTTTTATTTTGTGTATATGAGTGTATTGCCTGCATGTGTGCAAGTGCACCCATGTCATGCAATGCCTAAGGAGGTCAGAAGAGGGCATTGGAGTCCCCTGGAACTGGAGGTACAGATAGTTGTTAGCTGCCATGTGGGTGCTGGTAATCAAACCTGGGTCCTCTGCAAGAGCAGCCAATGCTCTTAACCACTGAGCCATCTCTCCAGCCCCTATTACTATATTTTAAGATAAAATAAAATGTAATTCTAGAGGAAGCTTGAGAGAAATGTATAAGTATTAACATTCATTGGTAATTTATTTTTAATTAAGTAATTTATTTTTATTTTATGTATATGAGTGTATTGCCTCCATGTGTGTAAGTGCACCCATGTTGTGCAGTGCCCATGGAGGACAGAAGAGGGTGACCCCCTGGAAATGGAGTTATGGACAGTTGTTAGCAGCCATGTGGGTGCTAGGATTTGAACAGGGGTCTTCTGCAAGATTAGCCAGTGCTCTTAACTGCTGAGTCATCTCTCCAGCCCCTCACCGATAAATTTTTACAAATGAGGAAATGAGCATACTGCTATTTCCAAATAATTTGATGATTTATATAACTATTATTCTCATGTAGAGAAAAAAATAAATCTTTAGAAGATACATATTTATATATATTTGTGATTATATACATATATGTGACACGGGTATATATGTGCACGAATATAAGGTATAAGTGTATGGATGTATGTGAACATCTGTATGCAGCTCCATCCTATTTCAGTACTGCTCCTTGGCCATATTCTGGATAGATCCAGTTCAGCTCTGGCTTCTGTCATCTACGCCAAGTAGATAGGTTTCTTTAGGTAAATACAAATTGGAACTGTCTGGTCTACATAGTGAGTTCCAGGTCAGCTGGAGCTACAGGGAAACCCTGTCTCAAAAAGACCAAAAAAATAAATAAATTGGAATGGAATTAAATTGAGCTTAATAGGAAGATGCATAGAAGTTGAAGGATCTGGAGATAAACTGATTATCTCTTCCTAAAACTGACACTTTCAAAGTCCCATCATTTCCAGCCACACACACATCTTGAACTCTGCACCAAAACAGAAGCAATTCCCAGATGGAAACATTTCCAGGTTCCCCTTTATCTTTCCTCACATTCATTTCATTTTGTTCCCATTCCCAGAAGCCACCTCTCTAGGTCCTGGTTACCTTTCATAATAAAGTCTCAAATGTCCATCTTTCCTAGGAGAATGCATAACATGGTGTCTAATTCTGAGGCTCTTTTCTATGTCCATATAGCACTCTGGATGCCTTACTCCACACCTTAGTGACCTGACTAAACACTGGCTCTGCCATACAGATTTCCCAAGGGAGCTAGAAGCCAACGGATGGAGCCTATCAAACCTGGCATGCAGGGGTCACTCAGTGAAGCTGCACGACAAACAGGAGAAAAAGAGTCTAATTCTTCTGGGAGTTAACTTGTAAATGGCAAGGAAAATAAGCTAAAATCAGGAAACAGAATATTTTCTACATCTACAGTAGTAACAATTTATATGTGGATCTTAATCGAAAAAATAGAGTGGAAACAAGTAAGAACACCACTAATCAAAAAGAAGAAAGAACACAGTTTGGGGGATGGGTGTGTGTGCTGAAACAGTAACTTGGCCGACAAACAGTGCAGCTGTGTCAGTATTAACAGTAGATGTAATCTGCTATTACATTTAATGTGGTAATCTCACAAAATCAAAAAACTAATAGTCATACAGACATCAAAAACCTACATTACACATATATA
>NW_008336076.1:738138-779479 GCF_000622305.1 Nannospalax galili | reverse complement strand
TGAGCAAAAAAGTTTCAAATTTATTTTCAGAGTCAAAGTAAAAACTAAAATAAAGTACTCCACAACTTCAGTATTACTTGCCATGCTTAGGCTAAAAACACTTACACACCAGTTTACCTGAGTACCACACTGAGCTGTTACCTCAGAGAGATACGCAGCAATCTAACTATAAGTGCTCACACAAGTCTCAGGCAGCTCACCTGGTTTCCCCCGAGGCCATGGCATGTATACAGAATCAGTGGCTTGCCTCCCTGGTTATTTTCACCAACATCCAAACATAGTGGCTGACCAACACTCTTAATCTAAATGAAACATTTCAAATTACAAAAAGCATTAATTTAAGGGAAGTAATGCTAAGAATAGCATAAAACCTCAAAAACGATACAAAATCATAATGAAAAGGAGTGTATCAAGCAAAAGGGGGAAGCAGAAAAATACTCACATATCCAGATATAACAGGATTAAGGTCTGGCACATATACTTCGGGATAAACAGTGTTCAGGTACCATGTGAAATTTTTACATTGAAGGCGTTTTTTAATGTCAAATCTTTTTGAAAGATCACCAAATGATTTCTAGAAAAGATGAAGTAATAAAGGGAATGCTTGGTCAAAACAACTCTGATAAATGCTTCAAAGCATGTAATTTTTTAGAAAAAGATTTATTTTTATTTTATGTGTATGTATTTTTTGCCTGCATGTGCACATGCACACACACACACACACACACACACACACACACACACACACACACATATACCTATTATGTGTGCAGTGCCTGCAGAGATCAGAAGAGGGAGTCGAATTCCCTAGAGCTGGAATTACAGAAAGCTGTAAGCCATCCTCTGGGTGCTGGGAACAGAACCCTGGTCCTCTGCAAGAGCAACCAGTGCTCTTAACCACTGAACCATCTCTCCAGCCCCAAAGGGTGATATTTTTATTCACATTTAGACATTAAGTGAAATCTTGGATCCAAATGCAAGATGTAATTAAAAGTATGCACCATTCATTTAGGTAACAAGTATGTCCACTTGCCTGGTCATTGGTGGTTTCTGTGAATCAAGTCACACTGGAGAACTGGCCAGAGGATGTAATACTCTATTTGTAGGCAGAACATTTACAGACCAAAGATGTCTATCAAAAAACTATGGGCACAGAACTGGATGTGACAGCATTTTGAGCTCGTCCAACTTAATATTTGAAGATGATCTGCACAGCGAAGCATGAGGAAACGTGCAGACACACAGTACCAATGTGCAGCACATCTCTCTGCATTCAAATCTGTAAAGCATATCAGCTCCCAAGGAACTTTTTTTTTTTCCATTTAAGGGTTTTACTCTCCAACTGAACCTTTAGTTGAAAAAGTCAATTTTGAGTTAATTGTATTTTATTACCTTTTTTTTAAAGGGCAACGAAAGCACTTAAAAAACACATTAAACTGAAAAAGTATTTGGCTTATAGGCACTCATTTAGAAAAAAATTACATTTGATACCTAAATGGATTGAAAAGTAAATAATCAAGCTTATCAGTTCAACCAAGGAAAATATTTTCTTATGCTAACTTTAAGGTTCCTGAACTCAGATGTTTTAGTAAAACGGAATGACTCTTTAGGACTTAGGTACTTTACCAGGTATGTGCCCTGTACTGAGGACAAGTATTTTCTGGCTCATTTCACTGTCCCCTCTATGGGTGACAGCAGAACATATGCTTTGTTTGGCACCCACTTGCCTGCTCAGCCAAGTGCTGTACACGGTACAGAATCTGCCCAGCTTGTCTTAGTCACCTTGGGCAAAAAGCAATCTAACCTGGAGTAGTGCTCTGAGTTTGCATCCTACTGTTGTTACAGGGAGACTCCAGAGACCTAAGAAATCAGTAATCAGATCTGTCTTTAACAGTCAAAATGCAGCTACCCTTGACTCTCAGGAAACACTCTTCTCCAAACGAGCACTGTTTGCCATAAAAAGTTTGGAATCATTTACTGAAGCATGTCCTTAACTGTTGGTTAATTTATGGCTCCACTATAGAGCTGCTGGGACTCAGCTCTAATGTACTGCCATGATACAGAGTGAACAGGTCTAATAGAACAGTATTGAGTTTTTAGGGGCTGGGGAGATAGCTCAGTCACATAAGCATAAAAACCTGAGTTCAGTCCCCAGAACCCACATTAAAAAAAAAAATAAAAGAGGCAGGCATGAGGTGAGTGCTTTAGGTGCTGGGGAAGCTTTCCAGGGGGTTAGCCAGCCTAGCCTTATAGGGGGAGCCCAGATCAATAAGAGACCCTGTCTCAGAAAACAAAGTGGATAGAACCCGAAGAAACTAACTGAAGTTGACCTCTGGCCTGTATGTACACTTGTACCACATTACTAGTGCCCCCACCCACCAGCACACACATGCACTCATGCACATGCACACGTGCACACACACACACACACACACACACACACACACACACACACACACACACATATCCTAAGTTTGCTGGTACTTATCACTTCCCTATTTCATAGCCAGTCAGGGAAACGGGAGTGTACAGGAGTGTATGGTAATCACACCATGAAGCCCCCTTTTGCATTCCTTTTTTATTTTGGGGTTTTTTTTTTTTTTTTTTTTTTTGGTCTTTTCAAGTCAGGGTCTCCCTATAGTCCCAGCTGGCCTGGAACTCACTATGTAGACCACACTGTCCTTGAATTTACAGAGATCCACAGCCTGCCTCAGCCTAAGTGCTGAGATCAAACGCGTTCACCACCACACCTAGCTCCCCTTTGCATTCTTAAAGGGGATTTGTCTGATGTAATTCCAGGAGCTGGGATGTGAGAAATAAAAGCCTTGGTACTTCTGGTATATTCTTATGCCACAGTAGACCCTGTCTACACATACAACTCAAGAAACCACTTAGAATCTCTACTTAGGTGTTAATATATCTCCTGAAAACAGTTAAAGGCAGTTCTACTTAATCCTTTTATTTATTTTATTTTATTTTATTTATTTTTATTTTATTTATTTCTTGAGTAGCAAAAACAAGGCATGTTTCATATTAGAAGACTAAATGCCAAAATTTTTATAAAGCTGTTGGTTAAATTTTAAGACACAAAACTGACATCCATACCTTACATATATGTGTGTATGTGCATGTGTTCATTTGTGTGCTGAGCACCTTTACTCACTGAGCCATTGCACAGATATGAAGTCAAGCAAAAGGGCATGAGAATGTGGGGTCGTTTTTCATTGTCATTTAATGATTTTGTTTTCACTTACTTGTTTAACAATTTTTGCTGCTTCTGAGTTTCTCCTATAGAATATTTCCTTGTATTCATCCATCCAGACTTCTGCAAGGCGAACTTGGTTGCGCGCAATCACCTGCGTGCCTTTTGGAAAGCTATGAGGGCTTTTGCTGCGGAAAACATGTCCAACAACAGAGCAAGGCGTAATCTCCAACTGCCCACCACATTGCCATACCTGACAATCAATGATATTGGTTTAAATTGACGGTATTTGGGGAAAAATCAAACTTGCTTTAAGTTTACCATTAAGATATTAACAAAAATGAAAATGTAAGGAAGAGATTTATTGTATCTTTACAGATAGTCTCTGTATCAGTTCAGCTTAAGTTCTATAAATGTAAAGATTGGTTTTATTAAATACTGTGAAAAAGTAAAGAAAACAAATCTGCAAAAAGTAGGCTTACAACAGAATAATTTTTTAATCTTTCATAAAATGAGTTCCAAATTTTCTTCCATTTTTCCCTTTTTTTTCAAACCATGACGCAAGTTCTTTCCTATGCAAGAGCAGAGCCAGACTCTGTGTACGACTTCCCCCTTACACAGCTGATGTGGTCACTTACTGAAACCGCAGCTACTTCTTCTAAGAAATGAACTAGCAGGATCCAGACTCTATTTCCCTTTTGGATACTCAATTTAGTATTCAAGAAAGCCATTATTGCCAAAATACAATGTTATATCTTAAGTAGTTGCTCATTATATTAAAAAGTCCACGCCTATCTAGAATGTGTCTAAAATGTATTTTCAGTAGTTCTAACTAAAATGTTTTAACAATTAGTTCTGCCATACCCAACCAACCAGTATGCAAAAGATCTGAACAAAACCTCGTGTTTAATTGAGGCAAGTGGTCACAACCTCGTTTCTCATTTAAGCAATGAGAGAACCCAGTGACATGGCTTGAACCCAGTTCAACAAACTGTGCTTGAAATCCAGCATGTGCTAGGGGCTGGAAACATTGAGAGAAATTTAAAAAAACCCCTGCCCTGAAGCAGTCCAGAGGAGGTTAAGATCATTATTGCCAGACTGCTATGGGGCCAGAGCCACAACATAAATCTTCTAATTCCTAGTTATTTTTCCAATACATTCCAATCGAAAGGACAAAAGGTGAGTGATACACTGCCCACAAAAAGGAACTCACAAAAATCAAATAAATAAGGCACAAGCTATGACTATCCAAAGTCTTATGTTTTGTTAAATTAACTTACACAGAGGAAAAGAACAGCTCCTACAATGCAAAGCGTTAAGACTAATGTCCTTTAAAGTTATAAATAAATGTTGTTCCATACTGACTCTCTTGATAATCAACTCATTTCCTGAAGCACTCAGTTTAATTATATTTATCTTGGCTGGAATTCAGCAGCTACAAGTGCATTAATTGGTGTTATTGCCTGGACACAGGAGTTTAACTGATTCCTCTTGTTACACAGGCAACCATGAATAAATATGTCAAGTTACAATTTAAAGGGAAATGGTCTCACTGATGAATTTCCAGCTATAAATTTTGGAAAGCACAAAAGAGGGCACACATCTGAAATAATGTGTACCAGCTAATTAGAGCACAGTATATCACACGTGTGCTATGCTTAATCTCCATAAACTTACTCTGAATGACATTTCTATATTTTCACCTCCCCAGATTTCCATTTCTTCATCATAACTTCCAATATGCTCAAAATATTCTTTTGATATAGAAAAAAGGCCACCTGCAAATGTGGGTGTTCTGAAAAATAAAACATCACCACAGTTTGTTATAAAACTTAAAATGGCCTGTTTAAAGAACTGAATTGACATTATCAGTAAAGAGAGATTACAATTTAAAATCTTTTATATAGATGAATTAGAACTAAAAATGTTCTCTTCAAAGTCAGGGCTTTGGGGGAGATAAGTGCTTTAAAAGCATCCTCTCCCAGATTATTGTGTCATTTCTTAATCTGCTTTAACATTCTTAAAGGATAATTTATGAGGAAGATGAAAGAACTCACCTAATTTTATTTTGGTAATAACATGCATAAGTGACTAAATGAAGTATATTACAATGGTATATACTGAACGTCTGCTTTTCTGCTTATTGTTATCATGAATGGAGGCTGGAGAGATGGCTCAACAGTAAGAGCACTGTCTGATCTTGCAGACAACTTGGGTTCAGGTACCAGGACCCATATAGCAGCTAACAACCGTCTAGAACTCCAGTTCCAGAAGATGCAAAGCCCTCTTCTGACCTCCAGGGACATTGCACAACATGGGTGCACTTATATACATGCAGGTAAAGCACCCATACACATAAAATTTTAAAAAATCAATCAAAAGAAATTGCTTTTAAAGAATTATCCTGGAGGCCGCTGCTGTAAAATCAGACCTTATACATATTCATATGTGTGAATCTAAGACATTGAGAGAAAATATCTTACTTAATTGGGTAGGTTTCATCTTTCCTTCTTTGTTTCTCATGATCGGGAAGCGATTCCCAGCCAAATGAAAGGCTCCAGTCAAAATTTCCACGGTTATGGTTGTTTCCATATGGAGAAGGCTTGTTGAACTCAAATGTATTCAGATCTATGGATGCAATATCTGGACTCACCACCGCAGTGTAATTCTCCGCTATTCTGGCCAGCAAAGGTTCCAACCAACCATAGAAACACTCGCCTGCAAAAACCGGAA
The DNA here is from genome assembly GCF_000622305.1 of Nannospalax galili. Classification (NCBI taxonomy): domain Eukaryota; kingdom Metazoa; phylum Chordata; class Mammalia; order Rodentia; family Spalacidae; genus Nannospalax; species Nannospalax galili. The sequence continues at coordinate 773,544 of NW_008336076.1, read as the reverse complement.
TTCATACTAACATAATGAGATCACTGAAGATCTTTTTTTTCTTTAATGTCTGTATGAAAGTTTATAGGGAAATTAGAACAAAATCATGTGAATATACATACATGGGTGGTTTTTTTTTCAGCTTTATTGAGTTGTAATAGGTAAAAAAAAGTGTAATTCCTGGATACAGCAAAATGTTTTGTGTGTGTGTGTGTGTGTGTGTGTGTGTGTGTATGTGTATGCACTGCCACAGTCAAACATTTGCCACGATCAAGCTAATTAAAGAGATCCATCACCTGTGTTGTGTTGGTGAGAATATCTAAGATCTACTCAGCCACTTCTAACTATACAGCACATTACTAATTGCAGTCCCCATGCTACATGGTAGACTTCTAAAGGAGAACGTTCTTAAAAGTTCTTGTGATGAGAAGATGAAAAAGGAAAAGTAAAATTAGGAGAAATTCCTATAGAATATGATCTTTTTCTCCTATAATAGGCAAATGAACACTAATGCATTTGTAGCTCCTCTTAAAATGGGAACTCTTTAAGAATGGGCTCTGAATGAAGAGAACTTTTCCACTTAACCCCAAAGAATTCTAACTTAAACTTTTTCCCTTTCCTCCAACTAAGATACAGTAATTGAGACCTTCATTTTTTCTCCTTGGGCCTTAAAAGAAAATAAGCCAAATTCAGAATGCTCTGAATTTAGTGGATAAGTAGGATTGTTCAAAGTTGCTGTAACCCTGATGGAAGTGGAGTAGGAACAGGGAGTCCATGAAGGTCTGGATCCTAGTCTTGATCCATGATGTACCACATCACACAGGTGAGGTCAGACAGTACATTTTAGTTCAGGCTCATCATTGGGTTAAATTTGGCAGTTATGGTCCAGAAGTACCATCAGTCACATTGTCCAGAAGGGAAAAAATGCCCAGTCAGATCTTATTGCAATTTAGGACCAGAAAAGGAAATACTAGAGAGCTGCTTTTCCTTTTAAAAATTTCTCCAGATCTCTATTCATTTTTCAAGTGCTAGAGTAAGGGAACACAGGATACAAAGGCTCTCAACAACACAAGGAAATCCACAGTTTTCTGTAATAATTAGTGTATGCTCAAAAACCAGTTGTTGGGTCAAGTGTAATCTAAGAGCTGTACAGCTAAAAGCTAAGCATTCATATAAAGAGTAAAATTCATAAAACTTGCAGCTCTGGGGACTAAGCAATGTTTATTAACACCTAACATATCCATTACACATAGACTGTAAAATACTTTCTAAATACTATAAAAAGTGACATTGAAAAAATTAAAACAGATAAATACTCAAACAGCAACAAAAATAAAAGGCAACAATATTCATGGAGAGACACCAGAGGTGAGATGATGCCTCCCCCCCCCACTAGACACAATAGGGTCCACAAATCTTCAGCAGCAGTACTGAAATACAAAGTTAAAAAAAATGTGGCAGCATTGGGACAAAGTTTAATGAATGACAGGGCTGAGGATACTAAATAAAACTTTTAAAGTGTGGGAATCAAAACTAGCAAAGAAAAATATCTTTTTGTTTTTCCTTTTTCTTGGGACAGAATAAATACATGGGGTAAAAAAAAAAAATTCCAAGCAAGAATGACCCACTGGGAAAGCAGAGCATTGTAAACGCAGAGGCCAGGGTTCTGTACATGAAGTTCTTATGCAGAGCCATTATCTGTTTGGCTTGTTATTGATGTTACCAGTTAAAAATGCTGTTCAAGAGAATGGAATTCATCATCTAAAGAAAATTGACTTTTAAATTAACAGGAATTGGGCAGAAATGTTATAGTTCATCAACACATACGTACTTACAGTGGGCATCTAAAAATGTGAGCGTCTCGGCAGTGGCTACTGATGCCCCAAGCAACCGCGCAGTGATGAGACCCTTTCGTTCTTTTTGTCTGACTATTTTTACTATAGAAAATTGTTTTATATATTCCTCTAGTTTTCCATGCAAGTAGTCTGTAAAGAAGAAAAGTATCAGAATTTATTTTTTCAAATGCCAACATTTGATCATTCTGCCAGTTAACTTTTTAATATGGAAAAAGGGACTATGTATGCAAGTTGTAACTACCGTATCAGCTAATATTATAACTCTTATTTATCCTGTATACTTCATCCAGCGTAGACCCACATGTGGTGGACCCCAGGAGTTTAGACAGCTCAGATGAGGGTCTAGTAAAGAAAATATTCAGCCACTTTTAAATTGGTCCTTAAGGTTGGAAATCATAATGGACAAGAAATGCAAACTATCAAGAGTTCTCTGATAGTTAGGCAGTGATCACAATAATTTAATATCCGAATGTTGAGAAAAAGGCAATTAGTAGGTATCCAGGGCTACAGGAGTTTGGGGACATAAAAGTAAAAAGAAACAAGTAAATCAGGCAGTTAAAAACAGACAAGGTCATAGGAATTGCACCTAACAGGATATTCCATATTTAAGTTTAGATGAGAAACATGATGAACAGAAGTGTGACAGGTGATAGAAAGCTGCTATCAATCAAGTGCTGCTCATATTTTTAAACATTCTTAGCGCTACTTTTTCCATGAAATTCTTTTTGTTGTGATGTTTTGTTTTGTTGCTTTTTTCACACATGATTGTCTATATAGCCCACGCTGGTCTGGAATATATAGTTATCCAGCCTGTTTCCAGAGTAATGGGATTATAGGCTTATACCAACACAATTAGCTTGCCATTGCATTCTTGAATTCTTGTTATGTGAATAGTGAAGTTCAAGTGGCCTCCTTAGCCCCAGAGCACAACCTCGAATACATATGGAAATATGGGGAAAGTCAATAACATCATGAGGATGTATGTTTGCTTCTGCCATATTTCAAAGACAAGTGCATGAGCTTGCCACTCTGTAGAGTAACACGGGTGTTCTCCAGTTCCTCCACGATGCACGTGAGAATGGTGATTTAAAGCACTCACAAGGGGAGGAAGATTCCAGGAGCCACACTCATGGAAAAACACATCTGAACACTTCACTATTGACTTAAAATCCTAACTTGCAAATATCTCAGAATTAGCCTTTTAAATACATGTAAGATTGTAATGTGTAGATAAGTAAATTCCTAAGCAATTTTAAGTGATTTGTAAAATTTCAAAGATATCCACAGGGATTTATTTAATAGAGCTACTATAGGTCCCTTCAATAAACCTTATTGCTTAAATTTACTAAACTTTGAAATGTATTCAAATTCTTATTTGTCCCTGAAATTCACTCCAAACTACATTTATTTTTTAGAGAAGCAGCACACAAAATTACATCCAATCAGAAGTCCTGGGTTAAAGCAGCATTAATTTTAAGCTGTTTGACCTTGGCTAAATTATTTTAAATCTTTTCTGTACCTTAGATTCCTTATCTATAAGGTGGGGATACTAAGATTTAGCAGCTCGGGTGACTACTGGGAGGATAGGATAAGACATTGCTGAACAAACAACATTAAAACAGGGCTTTACCACAAGGCCCTACTGTGAAAACATTACCTTTGTTTCTTTTATCTCTGGGATTTCACTATCTTATCAGTAACTTAATATCCACAGCTTCAGGCTGCTTTTCTGTAAAACTGTGAATTTGGGACTAGTCTCTACTTCACAAAGGAGTGTGTGTGTGTGTGTGTGTGTGTGTGTGTGTGTGTGAGAGAGAGAGAGAGAGAGAGAGAGAGTGTGTGTGTGTGTGTGTGTGTACTGTATAGCCTAGGCTAGCTATGAATTCATAATCGTCTTGCCTCAGCTTTTGAGTCCTGGATCCCAGATCTGCACTACCAACCACTGGCTTTCCACTGGCTCCTTTATTGCAAAGAGAGCCATATATTCCACAGGAGTACTCACTGGGTAACTCAGTTGATTCAATGAGGCTAATTACACTAGTGCACAAACATTACTTTTGCCAAGAAACCCACTCAAATTTATTGTCAAGTGCTATAAATACTGCAAAAACAAGCAGATCGTTGAGCAAGTAGACCTCCTTCACGGGTGAGGTGGAAAGTAAGCAGAGTGACCCATGCCAAGGATGGCATTCTTTGCTGTACGACACATTCTGGGGAAAAGGCAGAATGAATGGTTAAGGAGGTATGTCTAGTTTATCATTAAACAATTTTCTTTGAAGGCAAAAAGGGGGCTGTAGTTTTGTGTGAAAATATTAATTTTAGAATGGTAATTATGTAAATATGCTTAGACAGTGATTGGGGAAGAAAATGAGAAAATAACTAAAATGGTTAATACAGGAAGACTCTGAATGGGCATCTTTTTTCATTCAGATGTCCTTTACTTCAATACTTTGGTTTGTGCTCTTAGATAAAGATGGAACTTCCAACTGAATGCTCATTAGAAGCAAACTTACTGCATCCTTATTGTCTCACTACTTGGAAAATCAAGAAAAATAAGAATTGACTGTGAAAAGACACTCAAGAAACCAAAGATTAGATTTCCAGAATTTAGTGGTTGTTTTTCAGGTAAACATGTATGGAATGACGATCTTAATCAAGCATCATCATTGGCTGCAGTTGAACTTGAAAGAGCAACAATACGACCAGATGAAACAGCAAATGAACCAGTCGATTACAATTAAGTGGTGGTGATAGGAAAGGATATTTAGAATTTCAAATCAAAGACCTGTGCAGTGTGTAACTTGATTTCCTCTCCCTTCTTCTCTTCCTTTCTGCTTTTATCTATTTGTTTGCTTGTTTTGTGGGGGTCTTACTATAGGCCTAGGCTTCAGCCTCTCCAGTGCTGGGATTGTAGGCCTATAGCACCACACCTAACTATGGTGTATAACTTGACTCCAGAAGACCTGCATTAACAAAACTTCCCCACTTGGAAAATAGGTCTCAAATGTCCCAAAAATCTCTGGACTCAAACAACTTTTTCCTGCCTCAATATTTATCTATATTGAGTACCTCACTTTACTCACAATGTTTAAGTATGAAACCATGGAAATATTTAGAATTATACATAGATATGAAGAAAAAAACAGGTTAATAGTTTCACTTCATATTCACTTATTACTATGTCTGGAATACAGATATATCTTGTAATCGATGGAATGGTGCCTAATAGGCACCTTCTAATTTCCTTTCTCATCTACATAAAATAATGGCGTACCTAACAGCACTCTGGATTTGATGAGTATGTTGTCCCCATTTTACAAATGAAGAAACAACTGAGTGCTTGAGTTGTGGTTAAGCCTTTGAGACTCTGACTCCAAACCTGAGTAAATTTTGTAATCACTGAGGTAAGTTTTTTCATACTTAAAATATCTATAATTTTGAAAAATTAGAAATTAAAGTATGCAACTTAGTATCTGATTTATAATTTTAAGTAGAAATAGAGGTCTAAAGAACATTCCTAATTTTGAAAATATTACTGAAATATATATATATTTTTAAATATAAGGTCAGGGGAGATATCTCAGTAGTGTAGCAATTGGCTGCTTTACCTGAGGCCTTGCATTAGAGCCTCAGCACTCCAACAGGAAAAAAAATGCCCAAATAAACAGAATGTGGTCAGTCTGTAACATTAATTATTTATATTACTTATAAATAATGATATTTATATTAGCTCCTTCATTTTTTAAAACAACCTCAGAGGTATGCATTATTTCTGTGTCTCCTTAATTCTAACTTATGTGATGAGACACTTCCTATAATCAACAGCATATCAATTTATTTGGCTATAGTTTTTTTTAGTGCTTTATAAACTAATGGCAAAATTTAAACTTGATACAATATGTTATCCCCATTTTATCAATAAAGAAACTGAAGCGGAAGAGTTAAGTAACTTGTCATGTTCACATGGCAGAAGGACCAGAGCTAGGATTCAAGCCCAGGGAGCTTTACTTGTCACATATGTACTCTTAACCACTATGCTCTAGAATGAAAGGTCTACATCCAGACTATGGCTATGAATAATGGTGTTTCATAACACCCCACAATCCAAAACATTCAAATCTGGCATCTGAGGATCTCCTTTCAGTGGTCATATGCACACCATCCAAACTTCAGGTTCTGAGACAGCACACACAGAGCACAGGGTAACCAGGCAAATTTTGGACAGCACTTGGGTTTATTGATATGCATGTGCTTTCTTACCATCTGCACTAGCATCATCCACCAAAATGATTTCCTTCAGCAGTATTGCAGGTGAAGAATAGAGCACGCTGTGGACAGTTCTAAGCAGCGTGGACCACGCTTCATTATGAAAGACTATTATGACACTGGTGGTAGGCAGGGGAGGGCAGCGCTTAAATTTTTGCTCAATACATCTAGAAGTCAAAAGAGTAGAACAATTATGACCTCCATTATTTTATTTCACATTGCTAAACCATTTCTACACATTCTACATTTTTACATTATAAAATTATAAATTGCTAAAAATATCACTGCTTCATCATTATCAGCAAAGAGGACAGCAGACAGGTTTCTTCCTAGGACATAATCTGAATGGCCTATAAATGTAAATAGATCAAAACAAAGTTTTACAAAGAGATCATTCATCCTAGATCATGTTCACTGGCATGGTTTATAATGGGTAAAAGTTTTCTCAAGTGTCTAATTTTAGAAACAAATAACATTTTAAAATAAAATATAATCGCTAAGTGAAATGTGCAAAAAGAAAAATTCTAACAACTGTTCAAATAAAACACAAAATATTTTCTTGCATAAGTCACCCGTTTTTCTAATTTGTGACATAAATTGCCTAACCTCGTTAATTGAATACTCACTTTTGTAGAAATTATTTTAAATGAGCTATGTTTGTAAGTATCTGTTTCCTAAGTATTTCAAAGTTAATTTAATATTTAATTTACATATGGAATCAAAATGGAAAAACAGCTAACCATAAACACAAGTCCTTAAAATCATTAGAAGATACTTAGCACCATTTTCACCTGCTTTAAAGACTTTGCTCTGATACATGCTCCACTGTTTTAACTGATATATCATTTTGCCGGGTGTAGTGGTGCATACCTTTAATCCCAGCACTTGGGAGGTAGAGGCAGATCTATCTCTGTGAGTTCCAGAGTTCCAGGCCAGCTGGAGCTACAGAGAGACCTGGTCTCAAAAGAGGCCCCCCCCCCCCAAATCCATCATTGTGATGCTTTTTCAAACAGGACATATTTAAAAAATTTTTTTAATTTAAGCTATTTTTTATTTTATGTGTGTAAATGTATTGCCTGCACATCTGTAAGTGCACCCATGTTGTGCAATGCCCAGGGAGGTCAGAAAAGGGTGTTGGAGCCCCTAGAATTAGAATTACAGATGGTTATCAGCAACCATGTGGGTACTGGGAATCAAACTCAGATCCTCTGCAAGAGCAGCCAGTGTTTTTAACTGCTGCACCATCTCTCCAGCCCCCACATTTAGAAATTTAAAGACCTACATCATTGTTAAACAGTTTGTGCCTCTATATCTCCACATGAATGTACATAGGTCAAGAACTAAGTGGCCTTGACTGATTAGCAGTATTACCAATTACCTAAAAACATTAGTTACAAATTGGGATCAAATTCATTTTTATAACACTGTCTTTCTCAAAGAAAACCATTTATATTAGGGCAGTAGGTAAAGGTGGTTCAGTACAGTCTCCAGTTCTTAAGACTGGAGATGTCAAGTTGATCACAGTCATTAGCCTAAAGAGTTGAGATAAGGACAGAGTGAGGGCTTTAAAACACTGGGGCATAAAATAAACCATGTGAGGTCTGTGAAAAAATTAGTTAACAAGGCAACTGTATGTATAAAGTCACTCAATGCCATAAATGACTGTATAATTTGGGGCAGCAGACTATATAATCCTCATACATGGTCAGCTCCTCCCACACTATAAATGCAGTATGAGAACACCAAACATCACTGCTCAAATTCAGAGATAAGAAGTAAATCATTCACTTGTAAAGATTAAGACCCAACATATGCTGGTTGTTTTGTAAGGCCAATGGATAGCCTCCAGTGTGATAGTTGGGCCTAAAAGAAAAAAACAAAATCTACAAGTTACCTTAATGGAAATGTGTTTGGCATCCTTTACTAAAAGCAGGTCCATATGGTGGAATGTTTATAGCATAAAAAAAGAATTAGATTGGAGGGAGCTATGAAGACGGGGTGTCAGCAAAGTTGGGGAGGAAATGGTAGCGGGGTTCTGAGTGCTTTTGCTCTCTAGTGCCTTCAGAATTTCAAAGTTACCAGAACTGCACCATGAGAAGCGAACACTGCACTCCTCTCATTTTGCATTGTTTTTGGAGTCTCTATTGGAATAGCCGACCGCTTTATTTTCCTTTGTTTTAATCATTCTGGGAACTGAGGCCAGGCCCTTCTGCATGGGAGGCAAGTGCTCTACCACTGAGCCACTCAGCCTCAGAAGCTTCTTGCTTTGTAGAATTAAAGCAAATTACTTTTTGTAAACTGAATTCTGGATACACTATCAAGTAAAAATAAAACTCAAATAAGCTATTTACATATGCACTCGAACCACAATGACACAGAAATAAATTACTAAATATAAGCTCATATTTTAATACATAAAGGTTTATAAACCAACATAAACTCTAAAGAAAATTCTGAAAAATTCTATGGTATAATATTTTCTTGTTTTTCAAAAGAAGAAGATGAGGTACCACCACCACCTCAGAACTTACTGTCTTGCATTTTAGGGAAAGAATAGAATTTGGGGCCTATTTTTTTTAAACCTACCTTTACTTGCCACATAGCCAATTAATATTAAATAACTATATAATATTAGTCAAGAACTATAAAATCTTAAAGATGAAAACTACAAAACTGTACAAACACTAGTAAAATGTTATCAATTTAATCATGCAAGGCTTTTGCTCAATTTAAACTGAGATTTATTTGCTTAACTGACAACTTCTAATCTAAAATGCTAGAGTGAAGCCAGGTGTAGTGGTACACCCCTTTCATCCCAGCACTCAGGATGCAGAGGCAGGTGGAGCTCTGTGAGTTCAAGGCCAGGCTGGTCTGCACAGCAAGTTCTAAGCTAGTCAAGGATACACAGTGAGACCTTGTTTCAAAAAAATTAAAAAAACAAAAGATAAAGAAAAAAGATGGTGAGGGAGTCAGAGTAAAAGTTCAGTTATATTATTAATGTAAGTAATAAAATTTCCCAGCATAACTTTATAAACTCCATCCATTTTACATGGTAAATTTATGCTATAAAACCCATTTCACATCATTTAAAACAGCACAATTAAAATAACCTGTCACAGTGCACCTATATTTACTGTCAGGCTATTTGTAAAAGTTGGCATGTAATAAATGATCAGACACACAGTCACCTAGCTTTCAGAGAAACTAGACTAATGTGACTCATCACTCTAGAAAAAGATCTGCAGTTCTTCAGCACCTCTATAAAACCTTGCTCAGAAACCAGCAAATTAGTAGATCTCCAATTCCAACCAAACACTGCTGTTAATGTGCTTAGCTGATTTTTTACTTGCTCAGTAATTAAAGTTATCAAACATTATCATAGCTTGTGAATGTTGGAATTAAAATGATTATCTTAAACTGATAGTAACTGACACTTCAATGAACAAAAAAATGCGTAATGATGGCAGGCGTGGTGGCCCGTGCTTTTAATCAAAGCATTGGGGAGGAAGAAGCCTGCAGATCTCTATGAGTTTGAGGTTAGCCTGCTCTATATAGTCAGTTCCAGGCCAACCAGGGCTACAGAGTGAGACCCTGTCTCAAAAAAAAAAAAAAACATTATGATCAATGAGTCTTTATGTGGATTGCTTTTTAATCAAAAATCCTCCCAACATTAGTAAAATATAAATACAACATTTGAATCTGTTGATACAAGAAAGGCAGGACCTCCGTAACACTAGAGCATTTTTCTAGGCATCCTTTTTTTTCATACATTTACTTTAAAATTATGGGCAACTTACGATGATGGATTACACAGAATTAGAGTAGAGTTACAGAAATCCAACCTATACAACTTCCAACATTAAGGGATCTGTGTACTTGGAGTAGGTGTTCACACATAAATCTGGGAAAACCTGAGTAAAACAATGAACCAGTGTGCACAAAGCTCTTTTTCTTTAGAGTCACTCTCAAATATATCTGTCAGAACCAGGAAACAAAATATGAAGGCATTGGTTCATTATTTTTGCCTGTCTTGAACTTTCAAATCTCTACTGATGACTTGAGGGTGCTAGAATTCATTTCACCCCTTGCAATTCAAATACAACATTTGAACAGCACCTTACAGGGAACAAAATAGTTAACTAAGGATGCAGAGAAAAAAACCTGAAAAGTCTATATAATTGAGAAATATAATTGGCAAATATTCAAGAGTATATAATTGAGAAAAGCACCTAAATAAAATGAATTAATAACAAGTAATATTGGCTTCTTTGTAGTTTAAGGGAGGTAACTCTATATAAGAACTTAATAAAGCTCCTGAAAAAGTGGAACAATTCTGAAAAGTGGAACAATTCTGAAAAGTGGAACAATTAGAACAATTGTCCCTTGAAGCATACAAAATGCAAGGCACTCTGAAATATAAGTATGCACTGACAGTGGTCACAAATCATGTGACATATTTATAAACCAAAAAACTACCTTACCTAATAGCTCCAAAACCTTGCCACACTTTAGAAAACATTTCTATTCTATAGTATATCAGAGAACTAACCTCTTACATTTTCTATAAAACCTGTCCAAAATTTCCTAATAGATGAGGAAACTGTGGCATTTGTGAATAAAGACTTTCCTTCTGTGTACATGTCAGATCTAGAAGTCAGTTTTCTAATTTACAAGATAACATCTCATGCTTCTACCTGCCAAGTCAAGTACAGCTATGAATGCTTAGCCTCAATAATTATAAACAAAAATCAAACAAACATTAAATGGACAGCATTTGATGATTTTCTGCTTCACTGTGGCTAAAGAATGAGTAAATCCTTTAGTTAATGGATGCTCCTTGAAAACCCTGCCAATAAACGGTAAATGAACATTCTTCAACATACTCGGGTGGTCGAGTGTCAGGTCCTAGATCGCGGTGTAAAGAAATCCTATCACTTGCAAAAGCATTGAAACAGTGTTTTGTTTCCCCGCGTTCTTTCTCTTTTTGCTCTTCTATGCTCAAGTTGGAGGTCTTGAACGGCTTGCCAGAAGCACCAGGTGCATTTGAATCCTGAGGTGGGCGGTCAAGAACGGGTTTTAATTCCGCTGCTGTGTAGTACCCTTGCAAACAGGGTCTCTCATGGACATCAATGTTCTGCCTGACAGGTGCTCCTATTTGCATTTTTGGCATTGCATCTTTAATATTGTTTACAGCTTCCAGCATTAAATCAAACATTTTGTTTTTGTTTTTCATGCTCTTTTCCATTTTTGATTCTTCATTGGAATATTGGACACTCACTTCTCTTTGCATTAAAATCAAAACGACTAAAAAGAAAAAGATTACTGTACCAAGCTTCCAGAACTTTTTATGGTAATGTCTTTTAATGTGCAATTTTACTAGTCGCTTTAGGTGAGCCATTCTGTCATTAAATGCTTGTTACTTGACAAATAACAGTTGTGATTTCCTTTGTTACTTATACTTTTTATCATAGATTTGCTGGCAAGATGGTGTCATTAAATAGTAATACCTACAAACAAATGATAGATGGTATTAGCACCTGTTCATTCCTACAGGCATGGTACAATCCATTCATTCAACCAACAACTGAACGTAATGCATTCTTATTGTTAACAAGAATACACAGATGTTTTGCCCTCAAGAAAATTATATTTTAGATGAAAAATGATTGTGATAATCGACTATGATTACTGGACCTGCAAAAGAATAAGACTTTCTTGCAGGGGACACACACACACACACACACACACACACACACACACTTTTCTTAATTTTGTTAATAACTACTATATGATATGCATGAAGTTCTTTTGTACAAATATGTTTTCAGTTTTTAAAAAAGAATATGTTGACATGATAACCAAGGAGTAAATGGACTCCATTAAGTAGGTTATACACAGGGTCAATTGACAGGAAAGGTATACTAACATGCACTGCCAAGCATCTGCCTACAGTGACCTTTTATGCAGTTTGCTTTTAAGCAGTGAACGACTGTTGCAGCTAACCAATATGATAAAGCAGCTTCACGAATATATCAGCTGGCATGCTTCCAGATTTGCTTGCATGATAGTCTGAAGCATGACAAAACCACTACAGTCAGAAGATCGAGAGAATCAAGTCCACTGCTACTGAGCAGCTCTGTCAATAGCTTCCACAAACCCGAAGTCTAATAGCAGAAAGAAAATGCATTAGCTTTCTTCGAGGTGTCCCCGAGCCTCCAGGGTTCAAAGGGCAGAAGTTGGTTTGATGAAATACTGTTTGCAATTGAGCCTGAGAACGGAGCACCAAGTTTATTAGAATCAATGTGAGTGAAGAGACATCAATGACAGCCTGAATCAGAGTAAGGCTGATGTTCTTCATGATGCCTTAAAATACGTAACATGACTTCAGCAGATCTGACTGCAGGCCATGCACTATTACAGCCAAGTAAGTAGGAGGGGCAAGGAAAGGGACAATGCCTGCTGTCCCTAAAGTCTAGAAAATGACATTTATAACAGTGAACACTAACTCCGACATTTTATTCAACCTTTTTTTTTTCCTAGTATCATGAAATTGAAAATAAGAAGAACAAGTTCTAAGATGGGTTCTTTAGTCTCTGGCAGTAAACTATAAGCTGAATAAACAAAATGGGCAGAACTTAGCTCTTGTACTAGTTCTGATTGGACTGTTCTGTATTCTTTCACTTTGGCCCCCAAAGATGCCTCAGTTATGATGTCTATTGTGCATGAATGTGAGATTTTAGTATTTTTGTACTTTTGTTGCTTTAAGAACTTCATATAAAAATAAAGTGACCTGTTAAGTTTTACCTTTTTAAAAAACTTAGTGTATATTTTCTATGTGTCAAATTTTGTGCTAGTCTATGGTCACAACATTTAAGGCACCCTTACTTTCAAGAAAAGAGGCTGGGAGGGTAGTATGCAGGCAAAGCAGAGTTGCATGTGCTGTGACTGGAGACAACACGGAGTGCAGACATGTTATGGAAAGCTCCCACAAGCAGAATCTTGAAAGATAAGTGACTTTTAGGCAAGTGGACAGGCGAATGGTGAGAGATGGAACAGCAGAACAAAGGCTTAGAAGAAAAGACATGGCTGGCCCTGTGTGTGGCAGAGGCGGAGTGCGGGTGGGGGACAGCTGAGGGACTGGGAGGCCAGAGACCAGGTCAGGACAAGCCTGCACATACTCCAGAGACTGTCAGTTTACCTTTTCTCCTCTTCTTTTTTAAGCATTGATGATTTTATGGGGAGGGGGAGGCATACTCAGTGTTCCATTTAGAAAATCAGCCCCAGTAAAGGTTATACTGAAAAGAGGCACTAAAGTGATGGAAAGGAATGTGCAGGAAATGGAATTATTCAATAGCACTGGGTGTGAGAAAGGGAAGACTGGGAGATGGATGGGTTAAGTTATGGAATTAACAAAAGAAGAGTTGTGGGACTTGCCAGAAATCTGCCCTCAGGAGTCCCAGAAGAGGCTATTCACAGAGGCATGGATTCCCAGGAATAGCTACTTGCTGACAGACTGTGCTGGCTTCTGGAGGCCAAAAGACCACTTTCAACAGGAGTCAAGTACACTTTTCATGTGCACCTAAGGTGAGGACAGCACTGGGCTGGCAGCCTAGGATGGAGGGTAGGCAGCTGGCTGTGCAGATACCCAATCCCGTGGGACCTCCCATGTATACTATGTGAGTCTGGTGAAGAGTTTGGGGAGCAGTGACTTGAGCTGGGAGGCCACACCCCTACTGTGTAAGTCAAGCCCTGCAGAAAGTATGGGGCAGGGCTAGGGTGAGGAGATGGTACCAACTCTAGGACAGCTTTCCTTATAGGGATTTCATACTGGAGAAAGTTGAGCACTGGAGGAAGTGTCCTTAGAAAGAGCCTGGTCAGTGGGCAGCCCCGACACCAGAAGTCTCTGTTACCCTCAGTGTGATTGAAGCACTTTACTGATAGGGTTTAGCACTGTACATATACAAAGTATATGCTTTCTTTAGCAATCTTTACATCTGTCAGTGGGCAGGGCCGAATTCTGTAACTGTCTTCTTTTGATGCTACCAGGATACTGTGCAAACTCATCAGCCTGTAAATCAGGCTTCAGTTTTCTTCTTCCTCTATCATTTGAGCTAAGGAAAGCTCCCAAGTAGTCACAGGCATGGGCTACAGGAGACAACGTGTTGTGGTTTGGAAAAATGTCTCTCAAAGAGTCCTATGTTAAAGGCTTACCCCCTCTACACACACACACACACACACACACACACACACACACACACACACACCATGGCACTATTCAGAGGTGGAATGCCAAGTGGAGCCTAATGGGACGTCTCACAGTCACTGTGGGCATGCTGGCACCCAGTCACTTCTTTCTACCTTTTTTCATTCCATACAAGCAGTGAATGGATTTGCACACATTGCCCCCGTGTGCCACCTTGCCATAGGCCCAAAAGCAATGGGAGTTGGTGTTGAAGGGCCAGCCTCATGTAAGGGTACTGAAGGCTCTTATTCATGAACTGACATGCAGTTCCAGATCCCAACAGATTCAGATTTACATACCATTTCCACCTAAGGTAGGTTTCCACTTTCCATGGCTAACCTACAACTATGTAGGTCCAACTATACAGTTGATAGGAAGTGTGATCCACATGGTAACTTGAGAGCCTATGATTATGCATTCAGGATTTACCTAGTAGCAAGCCAGAGTGGTTTAATCAAAGAGTAAATACTTATTTGAACATGGAGTATATTTACATCAAAATCCTAGAGAGCTGTGATGATGATATTAATGCTTTCAAGAGCTTCCATAGAATAGCCTTCTTTGTCACAAACTCTAAGAAAATCGTTAGATTCAGAAGCCAGGATGGCAGAACTTATCACTCCCTGGACTTGCCTGGCCTTATTTGGCTCTAGCCATCATTCAAAACTGACAGCGGAACAAGTTACTCTGTGGTAGGCTGAAGTAGCATATTCAAATGTGGCATATGCCTCCAAAATTCATGAGAGGCCTAGCAAATGTAATGATCACTTAATACATGGAGATGGCAGTAGACAGCTGTTACGTGGAAGTTTTGTGGAGATGGTCTATTATCCTCTAGCTCTCATGTGCATCACTAGATATCTAAGGTACTTGCTATACCAGACATATCATGACATCAGTGTGATGATTTGTGAGATTCTGGGATGACTAAGAGGCTAATTTAGGACAGATGAGCTAACCCAGCCCTCAGGTAAAACTGTGAAGGTATACAATGGGCTTTTAGTGGTCCTCGTTGTTGGGTGGCAATTTTCCCTGAATTTAAAGACTCCCTCCTAAAGGGAAGAAGTGAACTCTTAAGAGTCAGGAAGCAAAGCTCACGAGGCTCAGAAGGCTCATACAACTTATAAGGCTTAGACAGCTCCTGAAACTTATAAGATTCACAAGATTTCTTCTCACAGTTACAAAAGCAGTAAGCAGGCCATTGGGTATCTTTCTAAGACCCAGGAAAAGGCACCTGCCACCAAAACTGACAACCTGAGTTCAATCCATTGGACCCACATGATAGGAGGAAAGAACCAACTCCCACAAGTTGTCCTCTGACCTCCACATGGGTACTTGAGCACATATGTGTGTACACACACACACAGACACACACACACACACACACACACACACACACACAATAAATAAATGTAATTTAAAAAATAAAAGCAGTAAGAAATTGCCAGAAGAGGGGACTGACTCTTCAATCGGCAATGCTGCCTGCAAGCTATGCAGAAAGCTTCAGGGATACAGCTTTTAAAAGTCATCACCCATGCTGGGGGATCTTTTCAGTAACTTTGGGTAATTCGGGTAATTCAGTCACTGGATCACTAAGCTAGACGTGAGCAGAACTGTTCCTTTGGTCTGTCACTGCTTCCTTATCTGGGATAAATAGATACTTGTTCATGTCTCCCCAGGAAAAGTCACATAGCACTTGTCTGGCATGGAGAAAAAGGTCATTAACTGAATCAATGCCTATATACCAAGTGCCAGCACTCTGTGATTGGATAAAGAGAATACATCTATATCAGTAGCTACATTTGGAGTCACTCAATGATTAAGATACACCATAGTCATTTTCGAAGACCCATCCAACTTTTACATAAGCCAAATAGGCTAAATGGGGATATGACAGAAAGCGTAAATCATCTTTTAAAAACCCAGTGTAACATCAATCTCAACAAGTTCCTCAGGGCTATGTTATTCTTTCTGATTTACTATCTTAGAAGGAGGGGCAACCTAAGGTCACCCAATTATGTCTCCATCACATGGTCCTTAAATATCAAGTCCTGACAGTAATCCAGTATGTCTATTCCAATAGCACATTAAGGGACTAGGGAAATAATCATAGGCTAGATCTACTGACAACCTGGGCCCCTGTGAGTCCAACACCATCTGTTACTTGACCATGGTAAGTTGCCACTTTGGCATTTTTGGTCTCTAGGAATTGGCTTGAAAGGTTTGAGTGCTTCCTTTTCTCCAAAGATATCTTTAGCAAATGGCTGTTTGTCAATTTGAGGACAATCTCTGGATCTGTGACTTGACAAAGGTTTGGAACCTGGCTAAAACTGTAAGTCTCAACTATGACAACCAAAGTTGTCCATCTGTTTTATTTATTAGTGATCCCCAGTAGCCTTCCAAACACATCTCAGCTACCAGAAATGATGCTGAGGGCAATGCTTTCTGACAGCTCAATATCCCTGCTTTCTATTACGGAAGATGAATCTCTTTTGTCTTTGGTGGTTAAATGCTTGCTGCCATTTGGGCTTCTGTTGTGGGATCCTATTACATCCACTGATAGCAGGCAAACAATCTTAATGGATTTGTTTTCCACAGATGCAAAGGTACCACTCATGGATGCATTTCACAGTATCCTAGAGAAAGGAATTTTGCATGGCTTTATGGAATGTGTTGGAGGATGAGTGTCTGAAGTGCACTCCACAAGTCTGTCTGAAGGGGTATGAAAACTCCTAAGTGGAAGGTTACCTCTATCTGCTCTTTCTCCCTTTTAAGACTAAGAATATTAAAGGATGGGGAAGAAGGGGAGCAAGGGCCTAAGACTACTTGCTCAGCTATTGTCACTGTGGATTCAGCTTCTACAGGTTTGCCCAGGACTAGTTCCTAGATCCCATGCTCCACCTCTCAGTTTCCCCCAAACTGCAGAAGTGTCAGCAAACTTTTCAAAAAGAGCCAGTCAACATGGTTTTCTTTTTTTCACATTGAAGGCCATATGGTCTCCACCGTAACTACTCAATGCTGCAGTTGTAGTTCAAAAAAGACAATATATAAGTGAATAGGATAGCTATGTTCCAATTAAACTGTGTTTACAAAAACAGGCTGTGACCAAATTTAGCACAAGGGCTGTATTTTGCCAACTCCTGCTCCAGAAATTCTAAAAGATGTAAATTCCAGCATTTGTAACTTTCCCCATATTTACTTGTCCTTAGTACTGCTCTCAACTGAGATGTGACACAATTAAATTAAATGCTTCATGAGTCACTCATAAGACTGTTAGGACTAGGTGGCAAATGTGCCTAATTTGAAGCACAGAATATCTCTTTACCTCTCCAGCTCTCTCTGATATTCCCACGTCATCCAATCTTTATGGTTAAGCAATGAGATACTTCCTTAACTAGGCAAGTTGAAGTTGGAAACAAACCAGTCTCAGCCTAAAACGTAATTCTTTCAACAACTGATTTCGGGGTACTTTTCCTCAGGCACATGAGCAGTCATGCTCATCAGTTGCCTTCAAGAGTGAGGCCTGGTAGATGTATGTTGAATGCCTCGATCCAACACAGGGAAGGGAGCAATGGGAGAGGCCCTGGTGGATTTTAAGCAAGATGATGACTAATTTAAACTGAAAGTTAAAATGATCATCCTTGAAAACTGTCCTGGATATGAATTATTTTTGGAGAGAGAAATTTTTGGTCAGATAGGAGGGTAGAGGCAATTACAAGACCATTAAAAATAATCTGAGAGATGAGAAAAAAGAGATATGAGACTTGGAAAAGAGACTTGGGAGGACAGTCGGCTGAACTCAGTAAATCAGCAGGTGGGAAGACTAGAGAGGCTGAGGCTTGATGGACATTGAGGATGGTTCTCCACCTGGTAGAAGGAACTGGCTAATGAAGCTCTCTGCTCTTAAAGGAAAATGGTGCCAGACAGTCAACAATGAAAGCAACTTACCTTCTGCTGTCTATGTATTTGAAAACGCTGAATCTCCTGAACAGAGTGACAGCTAAATTAATCAGGAAGAAAAGAGGTAAAGTAGGATCATGATGTTCACGATGTAGTATTGAAAATTTCCTACTTCTACAAACCGTTTCTCAGGAAGCTAGTGAAAGATATGTTGTATACAAAGAATAAATAAAAAAAAATAAAAGTCACAGCATGTAAGGAATAGAGACTCAGAGCTGTCAGCAAAGGGAAATCCCAAACAAAAGGCCCAGATCAGACCAGATTGCAATGGTTCAAAGTAGAACAAGGGGACAGATAGATCCAGGAGGGGATCAGTAAGTTGGTGGATTAGACTATGTAAAACTAAGAAGATGTTGGAATACATAGATGTTTTTACTACAATTAACATATGGGAAAATTCGGCAAGTAATTTTTCTGAAATGAATTAAACATGAACTCTAGGGTTAAAAGCAATTTCTAAACTGTACATAGTGACATACACCTGCAGTGTCAGTTACTGCCAGGCTGAGGCACAAAGACCACAGAGACCCAGGAGTTTGAGACCAGCCTGGGCATCACAGCAAGGCTCTAAATCAAACAAAAGAAAAAAAATCTACAATTAAAGACTAATATTCAGTTGGGTGTCATGGCATACATGCAGATGACACCCAGGAGGCTAAGGCAGGAGAATGTTGAATTCAAGGCCATCCTGGACACACACTGAACTCTAGTCCATCCTGGGCTTTGACACCATGTCTCAAAAACCAAACCAAATTAAACAAAACAAATCAACCTCAATATGGATGGCTGAACTGTAGTGAGCAACATTTACATAATCATAATAAATACTAAAATGCAAACAAAAAAGATGAGAATTATACGTTGAAGAAGGATGAGCAGAGGTGTTTGCGTGTGTGTGTAAGAGACAAATATTTATCTACCATACTGGGAAGTCAGCAGACAATGTCAGATAGCGACACAGTAAGAAACCACACTAGCACACTATGCCCAAAAAGAGGCATCTAAGGAGAGGGTCGGCAAGCGAGACTAGAGTTTTGTCATTGCAGTTGTGACTCATCTAACAATAATCCCATTTAACTTTATTTACACACAAGATTGACAGAAGCACAGGATTTGGAATCAGACTTGTGTGGACGTGAGTTTTAGTTCTGAGATTTCATTAATCTTATAGATGGAAGCAAATGACCTACTCTCTCATTTTTTTCTTTTCTCTAAAACAAGAAGAGAAACAGTATACACTTTATAAGGTTGCTGTGAAAAGTTAATGAATTACTTCATGCAACCTGCCTAAAATATGCCAGGCAAATGAGCAATAGTAGACAAAGATCAACAGTTATTATGGTGATAAATATGAACTATTACTTGATAAAAATATAAGTAGCTATTAGAAGCCCAAACATGTTTTAACACCTGGAGTATATATTAAATTCTGCTACCCTTCTTGTGAAGAAACTTTTATTTATTTATTTTATTATTTTTAAAATATTCTGTTATTTTTATTTTATGTGTATGAGTATACTGCCTGTATGTGGGTAAGTGCACCCATGTTGTGCAGTGCCCTTGGAGGTCAGAAGAGGATGTCAAAGCCCCTGCAACTGGAGTTGCAACTGGAGTTAAAGATGGTTGTTAGCCTCCATGTGGGTGCTGGGAATCAAACCCGGTTCCTCTGCCAGAGCGTCCAGTGCTCTTAACCTCTGAGCCATCTCTCCAGCCTCGAGGAAACTAATTTATAAATTAATACACACCTAAGTACTACATAGCACCTTATTTCTAAGATTAGGCTAAAGTTTTTAATGCATGGTTGGAAGTGTGTGTGTGAAGGAGAGATTACTGAAAATTTCCAGTTATAGTCAGTGCTAAAGAAAAAAAGGAGCTCAAATTGGAACTTGAAGGTTGAGTCTGAGTATTAGCTGACAAGCCAAGCCAAAGGGCAGGGAGGAGCTTCTTACAAGCAGAGAGGAGGACACTTGGCAAAGACCTAGAGGCAAGAAGGGGGGGTGCTACAAAAAAAAAAAAAAAAAAAAAAAAAAAAAAAGAAAAGAAAAAAAAAAAAAACCACTGGAACTCTAGCAATGAGAAAAAGGTGTGTGCGTGGCAGCAGCTGAGTCATGCCCAGCTTTTAGGCCACATTAAAAACTTTGCCTTACTCTAAGGGTGTGGAAGGGCTTTGAGAAGGGGTCATCATCGCCAAGTATCTTGAAAAGCCTCACTCTGGGTGCAGTGTCATACCAACCCAAAGAAATAGAAAACAGTTAAGACAGACTGGTCATTACCAAAGTCCAGGCAAGAGATAATGGTGGTGACAATCTTAGAAAAAATTGGATGGATCTGAGAAACATTTATGTAGGGGTAAAATTGACAGGGTTTGGCCAAGGACTAGTCAGAAATTTGAAAGGAAAATAGTTACCATCAAGCACTCTTTTTCTTTATTTTCTATTGGTTTGGTTTTTTTTTTCACTTTTGGTTTAGTCTAACCAAATTATACTCTTTAAGTAACAGCTGCCTTCTTTCAGGTCCTCACAGGGTCCTCAGTTGTGGAATATTTATAAACAAAAGCTTCACAATATTTCAATCCCATAGTTAACTTTACTTCTGAATACTGGCTCTTCTGTGAACTGAAAGGCCCTAAAATGACAGGATTCAAAGGAATGTGATAGGCATAACAGTGATCTAAGTTAAACACGTAAAGTGAAATGCTTCTCCCAGTCTTTGGTCACCTCTTAAAACCATTTCCTCCACTATAACACTTAAAAAAAAATGGTGCTGGGGATGAAACAGGGCTTCTAGCATGCCAGACAAGTGCTCTACCACTGAACTATACCTCCAGTCCCTTACCTTTACATCATACACCTTGTGAGGCTTCAGAAATGGTTGCATGCTTCGTAAATGAGCAAAAAGGGCTTATGTGCATGTCTGCTTGTGTACACACAGACAGGTGCAGCAGTAGACCAAACCAAAAGCAAGGGTAAGATCCTATGGGACCAGGAGCTCCATCCTGAAGGCTATGGAAAACTTTTGATGAGTTTTATTCAGGGGAGAAAGTAGTTCCAAATTACTATTATTTTTACGATCATACCCTCAGGGGTTCTACTGAGTATGGATTTAAAGATGACAAGACTAACCACTAAGAAATCAGGTAAGGAGCCAGTGTTGTATCTTACTCAAAGTGGATAACTGACACAGGGGAGTAGAACTGGTAGAGGAATTTGTAGTGGTGGGAAAACAGTGTAAAATGTTAAGTAGACTGAGAGAATTGATCATTGCTGTGTTAGTCTGTTGCAACGGGCACAGTAAAGTATTTTACAGGGGCTAAATAATAAACATAAATTAACTGCCCACATTTAGAAGGCCAAGAAGTTCAAAGTTAAGACACTGGCAGATGCCTGGAGAGGGCCCATTCCTCGTGGGTGACACCCTCCTATGTGCACCCCCATAGTTGAAGGACAAAAATCTAAACTCCTAGGGGACAAACTCCCCTAGGCCTCAATGAAGGTAGAATCCTTATGATGGAATTACTTTCCAAACACACTTGGAATTAGATGTCAATATATGGATTTTAGAGAGACACAAATATTCTGACCATAACTATTGTGGAGGCTAAGAAAACAGGGTTAAAAATGACCTCTGGATTTGTGGCCTGATACTTTCATAGCCCTATAGATCCATAATGTATCTCCTCAAATCTCTGCAGCCAAATATGTTTCAAAATTCTGAATTTTACTTGATGTCAGAAAGGTGATGTGGTTCACATAGCTAATGTAACACTATTCTCCAGCAAGGCCTAGGGCAGCATTATGTAATCAAACTCAGCACTATTTCTGTAGCAAGATACAGCCTACCAGTGGGATAGATGACATTTTCCTGACAGTTCACTCTTGCTTTGCTCCAGATAAGTTCAAGTTTTGCTAACAAATGAGTCACATAATTTTTATAGATAAGACATGGTAAAAAAATTATATAGCTACAGACAGACTCCAGGAAGTGAAACCTTTTATCTGTGCTGTCATGAAGGTCCTGGTTTACACACATGCAATCTCCAGTTAGTAAGATAAATTAAAGACACCCAGTAGGCAATCATATAGATAAATTAGTTTGCACAGTTGAAATTGAAGCAAGTGTAGGGTAAAGGTATACTCAGGGAAATATTCTATTTAGTGTCAGAAACACAAGTCTAATCTGGAGACCAACTCAAGGAGGTTTCATCTAACTGTCAGCAGTCACTAATGGCCTAGAATTCAGAGTCCTACTTGTCTTTCCTTTTCCATAAATTAATGCACTTTGGTCTCTTGCCATTGCTAGAATTGATTTGAATTCAATGTTGCCATTGACAGTACATTAATTATGTTACAATTACCCAAATTATATAATACTAATTATCTTGATATTAACCAGATGCATAATTAGATAGGTAATTGAAAATGCCTCCTTCTCAATCAGCTTTTAGACCCATAAATGATCCCTTATTCCAAATATATTTCTATCCTTTATGGACCAGGGAGATGAATATACTTGATTCGGGTATTAATCATTCCCAAAATATTAAATGCAGCAATAATTTCTTTAGAGAAAAGTTCCTTCCACTAAGAATGTGAAGGTGGGCTAAACTTAAAAGCGTCTATGAAAAGCTTAATTATCCAATCATATCTTCTAAGACTACATCCCTACAAGTCACTTAGGCATCTAATTTCTTAATCTAGTCTTTTATAAGAGATGAGGTGATTCCTGTAATTCATCTCTTATATCTGTTTCATAATAAAAGATTAAAATATTAACAGAATATGAAAAAGTAATAAATTTGGCCATGTTTTCCTTAGTAATTTTTTATAATTCCCATAGAACCATAACTCATCTATAAAGCTGAGAATAAAAATAGAATGTGGGAGAGTGATAGAATTATTTTTCTCTCTCAAACTTTCAGTTGATGATTGTTATCAAAATCCCCTCACAAAAACATGTTTGCTTGCTTTCTTTTCCCAAAAAGTCCTACAGCATGCTGAGAATCTATTTGAAATGCAGTAATGTACAATGAGACTTCATGTAACTCCTGATGCTTGAAAGATTTAATCTAGTACCAATGTGCTAGAGCTGCAAGCCCCATCCCCAATCAAATGCTTAAACAGGATTGCAATATGACTTTATGAAACTTTTACTTTCTTGTGAGAGGAAAAGTAAGTTTGCAGAAAAATGGGTCTTAAAAGCTACATTCAACAGGAAAGCACCATATTGTATATAGTTTTGTGAAACTTGTTTCATTTTGTGTATGGACACTAGTGTGTACTGAGATGAAACACAGAATGTATTTTTTTAAACTGAGGTTTGTGGGTTTAAAAATTGTTTTTAAAATGTTGGTATTAAGGAAATGTGCTTGAAACCAAAAGTCTAGATTATTGCCACTGAATGGAAGACATTGAGTCTATGCCTTATAAAACATATTTTAAGCCAAAATAATAAAAGATCAGAAGAACAACTAATGTTCAAAGTGGATCAAAAGTTAGCTGTCACTCTGAAATACCAAAAGGCAATACAAATTTCAGTCCACATGGCACCTTCAAAATATATGTGAGATTCATAAGCAGAGGAGAGCATGTCACCAAGTCTCCAGGGAGCAAGGTGGAATTGAGCAAAGCAACGTGGGACAGAGAACAACCGACTGTTCTGTAATTACAAAACCCTTACAAACTACATGAAAGAAGAAAAGATAGACATCTTATGATAAGTGAGACCGTGGGTGGTGAAATGTAATGATACAGGAGCCCATGAGTCAAGCCACAAGAATAATACTACTTCTAGTGTCTGCAGGATGAACTCAGGGAGAGCACCCAACTTCAGCTTACAGCACACTGGATGGCTTGACCAGGTAGCAATGCAAGGAGGAGAGCCTGAAGATGCTACAGCTAGAAGATGCCCGTTATTACAGCTAACAAGAGCATGCTACATTCATTCCTAAAGGTGAGATAGTCTGCTAACACCTACCAAATATCCAGTGAAAATTCATATTCAAACCTTAGGAAGCAAAACTTGTTTGGTTTTCCAATAGTATTCAGCACATTAATGTCTCAGTGTGGAGACAAGATTAAGAGGGTAAGTGAGGCTCTTTTGTAAAAAGCAGAAAATTTGGTTGAATTAACAATTAGGATCTGTTGTGCTGTGGGTTTTTCTTTTTCTTTTTAGATTTTAATTGCACCATCTTTTACAAGCTGTATGTATAGACCAAAGCATTTAAGTTAAATGAGAAATTTAAGCACATATTTTAAAAATTAGCAAAGACAGAACACAGAGTGGAACTGATATTATTTAAAAATCCTCTGTAAAACTGTTGGTTAACGCAGTGTAAAAAGAAAGACGCTTGGTATAAATAAACAGCTCAGAATCTTCCAACTAACGTGTATGTTAGATGTCAGTTAACAGTAAAGGTTAAATTTAAAGGAATATAATTGTAGGATGTGGCTTTATTCCTATATCATAGCCACAAACTTAAGGAAAAGTTATACAATAAAAACACAGCTTTTCACACAACCAGAAATTCTCACATTCAAATGTTGTAACTTTCTGATTTTTAACAACAGAATTTGAGTTCTTCTATATTGTTATAATTCAGTAATATGTTCTTTTTAAAAAAAAAAATCAGAAAAAAAGGGTAACTTGATGGAGTTCCTAAAACAAAAGGGAGGAATTAAGTCTAAGGTAAGTAGAGTTTCACCCTCAATTCTCAGGCTTCTGAAAAACCTAATTAGGCAGAGAGGAATTTGGGCCTGGCACTTTCAGGTTCAGACGTGGCAGGATCCTGAAACAAAGTTTTTTTTTTTTTTGAACCTTTGAGTCATGCCACAGGCACAACCAGATCCTGGATACACAGGTCCTTAAGTCAACAGGTCCTCTAAAGAGGATGGTGTGTGGTTGGTGGGTGGCAGCTCTATTTCCTCCTGCCACGGAGACCTGGGCTCTTCCATCTCAAACCGGAAAGTGGATGCAGCTCTGCTCAGGAGAGTGCACCCGGAAAAGTGCAGGGCTCCGAGCGCGGGATGTCCGCGTCGCGACCACAGAGCGCCTTCCAAAACAGTCAGAAACCATCGAGATGGCTCGGTTGGCCGCGGTTTGCAGCCTCGCACGGTCTGGGGTCAGACGGGGAAAGTTGCCTGGCACAGCTCTGGCTTTCCGTCCTAGTTCTACTCGGGAGCACTGGGGAGGGGGACTGGCAACCTGCTCGCCCAAGTTGGCGAGCCGCGCCCGGCTCGGTCCGCAGCCTAAACTAGAGACCCACTCTCCCGAGGACCAGCCCTGGCCGGCTGCCCGGGTCTGGATCCTCGGGCTGGAGCCTTGCCACCGGGGCTGCCCGGGGGCAACGGCGACGAAGGTGACCCCGGCCTCCCCCAAGGGGCAACTGAAACCGGCTCTCGAGACCGCGTCCACCGGCCGCGGGCAGCTCGGTGCCGGCCCCCGCGCATCCCCTGGCCCGGGCGGCGGCTCCCGGGGACTCAGCGCCCGCTTACCTGGCAGGTGGGCAGGGCAGGGCAGGGCGGGCAGTGGCGTCCGCCGGGCGCTGGCCGCAGACTGGGCGCCAGGTGCAGGTAGCGGCGGCGGCGACCCAGGTGGCGGTGGCTACACTTGCGCTGGCCGGGCTCCTCCGCCGCCGCCTCCAGCCTCCCGCCGGGCCTCCCGCGTTGCCGGGCGAGGCCGCAGCCAGGCTCAGCTTCCTCAGCTAGTCTCCCAGGTGAGCTCCCGCCGGCAACGTCGGCGGGGCGAGGCCGGCTCCTGCGCCTGCGCCAGCCCGGAGCCCCGCCCCTGCCTACCTGAGCGCTCCTGGAGAGCAGCCGGCCCAGCGCCGAGCAACTCCTCCGCAGCCGGAGTTCTGCCTAGAAGCCCCGCCGCATCCCGCGCTGCCACCACCTGGTACCCAGAGCCGGGCTCAGCCCACCCGGGATGCGCGTGCGACGCTTCCCCCACGCATCTCCCCTTCCTCTTCACCCAAACCCAGGGGATGCTGCGCCCCCAGGACCACTTCGGGAAGGCAACTGGGCCCCGCGTGGCTTCCCTGGCGGGGCTCAGCAGCTTGTCACCAGTTAGCTCCGAGAGCTTCCTTCCCCTGTCGTCTTGATTTCATCACTTGACTCACTTCAGCTCAGCTAGTGGTTTCCGTTTCTGGCCGCGGGCGCTGGGGTAGCTAAGCCTCACGTCCAAAGCAGGCGCCTCCCTCTTCCGAAGTAGAGCTTCTGGTGTTGGGTGAGCTTCCCCGATTTGGGGCGCACCTCCCCTTCCTGGGTAGCTATCGACTCAAGGCAAACCAATTCCCACAGGAGACTGGAAGCAGCGCCACCGAACCCTGCTGCTCTACTTTGGAAAGAGTTTGTGGTTTCCTGGAAAGGGCTTACGTCTCCTGGAGAGGCGTTCAGACTCTCACACGTATCGGCCAGGTGGGACCCTGCACTCTTAAGAACATGAAGGTTTTGCCAGTGTATTTAAGACACTCAAGCCGTATCCACCACCACCTTTTTCACTATTCCTTCCGTTTCTGTGACAATAGCACTTAAAACCAGGACTCAAAATTGCTTTTGTAACTTTGTGTGAACTTACTATTAAGGTGTGACCCAAAAGTACGGAGGGAAATGGAAAAAGACCTAAAAACACTTTGGGGTAGCATGTTTGATTACGTGGCCACAGGTTTTCCTAGAGCATTACTATAAGCCTTCCTCCCACATTTTGACACTCACACTGTTTATTTACTAGCTTATTTTATGTGTGACCTGGAAATGGGTTTGAAATAATCATTGCTACAGTATCAACAGGTGTTTGCTTTACTTGGCTAGTCTGCAACATTGGTTTTCGCATACTACTGTTGTATACGTCAACATTTACAATTGGATTTAAAACTTAAGAGCTAGCATGTTGTGATTGTTTTGCAAGCACGTCTGTGTTTGTGGCATGTTAGGATTACTTTCTAAAACCATTTTTTAAGCTCCTTCATCTTCTTACCTTCAAAGGGAAAAGTTAGAGGTACTTGTATATAGTGTCTAATACCATATTAGCTTCCTATTGTTTGTCCCTAGGGTCAGAGCTAAAAACATCAATTTCCTAAAATCCGTTTTGTTGCTTGGTTCTGCAACTCTATTTTGCCTCTTGGCCTTTAAATGGAGAGAGGTTAATATTCATCTTTGGGGAATTTGGGAGAACTCCTAAATGTATAATCGAAAAGTCTGTATCATTTGCTATGCACCACCAACTCCTGAATGAAGCAGGGGTGAAAAAATGTCATAATTTTGATGCCCCAAGTGAAGAGCAATAATTTCAGCTGATAAGGGCAGAGCCGGAGAAGATATATATATAGAATACTTATCTGGAATCAAAGGAATGAGAGGTGCAGTGGCATCTGGACTAGTAAAGTCAAAAAAAAA
Source organism: Nannospalax galili (assembly GCF_000622305.1). Taxonomy (NCBI): domain Eukaryota; kingdom Metazoa; phylum Chordata; class Mammalia; order Rodentia; family Spalacidae; genus Nannospalax; species Nannospalax galili. The sequence continues at coordinate 745,852 of NW_008336076.1, read as the reverse complement.
AAACAAAACAAAAAAAAAAAACGGAAAGAGACCACAGGGCTGACTTACCAAAAGAAAGTGCAAGGCAGTAGGTCCAAAGTTTTAGGAGGAGTGAACAGAAAACATGCCAAAGATGATCAGGAGTGACTGAAGGTTCACTGTCAGTTTTACAGTAGAGACAGATACTTAAGAAAGCAGTATCTCTGAATCTAGCATGACTTGTACAACTCGCACATCATTTGAACTTTTATTTCATATCATTCTGTAAGCAAAGTATTAAAATTAATAAAAGTTTTTCTGCTTCACAATAAAATTAAAATGCTGCAGGCCAAGAAAAATATTATTCTGAAATGTTTAATATCCTAAGTCTAATCAGATACAAGGATTTTAGAAATACCATTTATTTCAAAATTATGAAATGAAGCATTTGTTTCATAAAAGCAAAATTATAAAATAAAAGTCAGGACACTTAGTGTATACATTTATCTCTGAAACAAGCCTATTTAATAGTACATGTTTGGCATATAATTATAATTAAGTTAGGAAACTGGGCACATTGTACATGTAAGGAAGAGCCATAAACACCTCTTCCCTTCCCCAAACATGCATGTATGTTCAACCACACACAGCCAGCCTCAAAATGCTTGGTTGTGTGGGTTTGAAAATACTGTTTATTCATTTCTGCTAACATTTAAATTAGTGCCAAGATCAGTACCTGGCACTTAGTAGCTGTTCATAGATATATGATAAATGAATAAATTGCTTATCAGCTACAATGAAAAAAACCAGCATGTGCAGCATCTTGCCAAATTATAGGTACAAAGAATGGCTCAATACAACATATGGAAAAGTAACCTCAGGCTAATAAAAGTAGTAGGTTAATAATCCAAGATAAGAGTTACCAATTTTTCATGAAACTATGTTTCATAAAACAGGATGCAAAGCAACTTATATTCCTACAAGACACTTCCTTTCCACAAAATAAAATGGTAGTATGTGCAAAATTCTTTTATGGTCTAATTCTTCTAAATGCCATACCATAACAAGAACTGTCATGAAGAAGAAAAGAAAAAGAAAACCTCCTAGATATAACAAACAGTAAAGGATAGGGAAGAAGGAAATGAAATAATAAACATCAAAATTAAATGGGGAAAAATTAATTGTAAAATATTGTATAGTTTAATAAATAAAATTGTGCAAGTTCCCTAAGCCCATTTTGAGTTTAACTGTTTAATTGTTGGTTCTGTAAGACTTATTGACTTTAGTTTGAAACATATGCCCTGACTTAGACTTTAGAACAGTTTTGCCTCATGAGATTGTACTTAAGATCTCAAAGTCAAACTTAGAGATTTGGCTGAAAGACAGAACAGATTGAAGCAATTTCTACCAAAAGAAGCAAAAGAATTGAAATGTTATTGATTCAAAAAGGAGAACAGTGGTGGTACATCAGTGAGGTGCCACAAATATGTGAGCTTTTAAAAAAATATGTCAGTATAATCCTACATTGTGTTAGTCAAAACCATGAAAATGTAAGTAGATTATTCATGCTCAAACTTTCTGGACTTTATTTTTCTACTTTTTTTCCTTAAGGAAATTAACAGAATAGCCTTCCCAGATATTACAAAGAGATACTCACTTCTGTGAAGGAATTTATTGACTTAAATTGAGGCAGAACATTATCCTGTTAATTTTGCATCCTTGATGCTTGGCACATAGTAGGTGCTCAATAAATATTTGATGAAATGGATTGAACTGAGTGCTGAGTTCCAGGCTTTTAAGCATTGGCCTAAAAGCAAAAAGAAATGTCATGCTGAGTCAGATTAATATTCCATCTAACTAGCTCTGGATTGGTCTGTAGGAGGTATGTCTGTGTTTCTTTTCTTTTCTTTTTTTTTTTTTTTTTTTTTTTTTTTTTTTTTTTTTTGATTGTTGAGTGATATGGGAGGTTGCAGACCACTGTGGGTGGTGCCACCTCTAAGGAGGTGGGCTTGGGTGTTAAGAGTGCACACAGCAGGGAAGTGAGCCAGTAAGCAGTGTTTCTCCTTGGTCTGTATTTCCTTCAGTTCCTGCCTCCAGGTTCCTGCCCTGGGTTCTCTCAGTGATGAACTGTGATTGGGATATGTAAACCAAATAAACCCCTTACTCCCAAAGTTGGCTTTGGTGAGTGTTTTATAACAGCATAGAAAGCTAACTGAGGCAGTATCCAACAAGGCCTCTCTGGGTCTGGTGGTTAATTGTGATTGGCAACTTGATAGGATTTAGAATCACTATGGAAGCAAAGCTCTGGACATGTCTGTGAGGGATTTTCTAGATTGCTCAATTGAGATGAGAAGACCCACCCTAAATGTGAGCAGTACCATTCTATGGGATAGAGCCCTGGACTTAGGAATCAAAAGGGTAAATGTAGCCAAGAAATAGGTTCTCTGCTTCCTGTTCCTGCTGCAATACCTTTTTTCCATGACGGACTGTATCCCCTGGGACTGTAAGCCAAAATAAACGCTTCCTTCCTTCCTTCACTTGCTTTTGGTAGGTATTTTATCACAGCATCAAGACAAGTAACTAATACAGTAGCCTGCATTTTGTGTGAATTAGAAAATGTCACCAATAAGTGTTGTGGAACACTGTCTTCCAGGACAGATACTATCATTGCTGTTTTGAAATCAGGGTGGTTGTGATTACTCACACTAGAAACTCACAAGATTGGACCTATTAGCATTCCTGACCCTTCTCCTAGCTGCACATAGGCATGTAGTCTTGGGGAATGCTAAATTATGTAAGAAATGAAAGTTGACGTGAATTGGGGACTCTTTCAATGCAGTTAAATACTCATCCATGCTGCAGTGGGAACTTTTTATCAGGCACCTGCCCAAGAGTCATCTATGCTCCTGTAAGTAACCCCTCACTAACGCTTCTATTGGTAACCCAGCTATCATTGGTTTGCCAAGCTGGACTTGAAGTTGTTCCGTGGGTTTGTTGGTGTCTTAGCTGGGATGACCAGACACATCTGTATATATCCCCAAGAGAAGTCATGAAATACCATAAAGACAGTCTGTAGGTCCAGGACTTGGCAAGGGGGTGACCCCATTCTCCTACTGGAAATGAATCCACTTGGGTTCATCTGGCTGAATGGAAGCTGGGTTGCACTTCAGCTCTACTCTCTCTTCTTACAAGGTACATTTTCATAGAGCACATCCTACACAACCTGGTGTTCCATCAGGTGTCAACCCATCATCTTATAGCTAACTATCTTCACATAATCACCAGGATAAAAAAGTAGGAAACATGGCCCAGCCTACAACATTCCCTTGAATATGTATATGATTGACAAATGGCTACAGATTCCTCCTACTCCAGTCATTCTTCACACTTATCTTTCCTATTCCTTACACTAAGAGGAGCAGTTAATTTCGTTGACTATTGATCATCCAATTTATAATTTGCTTTGACCAATAAAATATGGTAGAAGTGATGTTGTGAATTACAGAAGGAAGACTTAAAAGAATTGTTTTAACCTTTTCTTTCTCTTCTTAGGAATGTATTCCTGAGTTGACCAGGCCACAAAGAAGCCTGGGGAAAAAGGAACATGTGAAGAGAGAAAGAGACTCCCTATCCTAGAAGTTCCAGTTGAGCTCGGATTTCCACCAACTTCCAGCTGAACACAATATGGTGAATAACCGTAAGCAAATACCCAGAGAAGAATCATTAATCAGCCCACAAAGTCATGAGAAATATTTAATTTGTTGCTGTTTTAAGTCGGTAAATTTTTAGAGTGAGTGTAAGTACTTCGTTTAAGTGTGGTATCTCAACACTAACTTAAGCAGATGGCTTTTGAGAGACAAAAAGGTTGGTTTATTAGGGTTTAAAATTCTAAGCCTTGAAAGACTGCACAGGTTATATGCTGTGGCTCATATAGTTGGAAAAATATTACTTTACAGTCTGATCCAGTTTTCCATTCTCATCCCAAATCTTGACAAAATTTGTGAAGAATGGAGATGGAGAATTCAGGTAGGATTGGGAGGGGATAAGCATTGAGAGCATGCTTGGAAACATGCGTAAACCTCTCACAGTTTCAGAATGTCATTGCTAACTATCTGGGCTACCATTCCCGTAGACCAAGATGATCAACAATATGAATCTGACTCTTGAAACAAGACTGGTGAGAGGACTGAAAGAGATGAAAAGAGAAACTGGTCTTGTTGACCCTATCACTGAAAGAAGTGAGCCCCTAATGTTACACATCGCCTACTGATGATTAAGAGCAGAAAGCATCTCTAAATAGCATCTTAAGTTAGACATGCCTTGAACAGCATAACAGTTGTAACATGCCCCATAAAGACATACCGAGTCCCCGCAAATGTATTCTATTTTAGGCAAATGTTCTTTGTAAATTATGTTTAATTGAAAACGAGGCCTGGCCCATTCATTTATCTATTGCCTACAGCTTTGATGTCACAGTGACAGTTTTGAGCATTTAGGACACAAGCCACATGATCTGCAAGGTCTAAAATATTTACTATCTGTATCTATAGAGGAGAAATCTTTGTTTTAGAAGAAGCATAGAGAACTGGGAAAACATGCACCTTGTGTGATAACAAGAAACAAGAATAAACTAGGCAGACCATGACCAAAGGTACAGTGGGACCAGGATATAGTATCAGCAAATGACAGCCTGGATACCTGTGATGGCCTAATGCCTGTTATTCTACACAAAACACTCCACCACTCTCACTACATACCCTGCACTAGGGACTATTTATGGGCTATATCTGCATTATTAGTCATTTTCCTAAGAGTCAAATACCTCATGGTATAGTAGAGATTTGAGAAAAATCAGCCTTAAGAATAGATATAGAGGACTGGGTAGATGGCTCATTCAGTAAAGTTGTATTAGTCAGGGTTCTCCAAAGAAACAGAACCAGTAGAATGAGTATATATGTATAGAGATTTATCACCTTAGCTCACAGGATAGAGTCTGAGTAGTCCAACAATGGCTGCACCACACTGGAGAGGCTAAGAATCTGAAGTCACTCAGTCCACAAGGCTGGATGTCTCAGTAGTCCAATCTTGTGCTGAAGGTCTGATGAATTCCAAAAGATCAGCTAGTCTTCAGTCTACAGGAGCAAGACAAACTCACCAGTAAGAAAGATGGCAAGAAGCAAGAAGCCAGGTACTCTCCTCTTCTGTAGGCTTTCATATGGGCTGCCATCAGAAGGTAACACCCACATTTAGGTTGTGTCTTCCGGCTTCAGATTATCCAATTAAGAAGATCTGTCATTAATCCTAGATCCAGTCAAGTTGACACCCAGGATTACCCATCACAAGTCCACCCCATGTCAACTTGACATCCAATAGCATCTCTCTATGTCATGCTTAATTTTCAAATGAAAATAATGTCGAGGTCATAATTTCACCTAATACAATATGACTATCCCATCATACAATGACCAATGCATTATATAAGAGTAGGTGATAAGGTCTTCGAGGAATGCTTAGTCCTTTAGTGTCTCATAACCCAATATAATCATGTAGGTTCACAACACTTAAACAAAACACTTTTCTCAATTACACATTCAAAAAAAGAATAACAGAAGTATCTGCTTAACGTATGTGTATACATGCACAAGCCTATTCTTAACCAAATAGGACAAAAATACTCATGACAATTACAATCCATGTTTCTGCAACTGGTCACGTGGCCTAAGTTGGTATTTGTAATTACCTCCCCTTCCCTGGAGGAGTGACCCATACTTTCATCCTTGAAGGGTCTGGGCCATTTGTTGTCCTGTCTGGATTGGGTTGTTGCAGTTTCCCATTGACCTTAATCACAGGACATGGTAACACCAAAAGTTGCCCTAAGGAATTTTCTGCCTTCTAGATATAATCTTTATTACCTCCATTGTGGAGAACAAGTCCAATTTCCCCCTGGTAGTCTGGGTCAATCACTCCTCCTAATACTATTATTCCTTTCTTAGCCTGCTGACTTAAGGGCATCAGAAGCCCAAAGCGTCCAGGGGGAAGTCTTAGCTTCCAGTTCAATGGAATGTTTGTTGTCTGTCCTGGTAGAAGCACTCCCTCCTCTGGAACCAAAACACCAAAGCCAGTAGAGTGCCAAGCTGAGGGTACAGGAAGCAAAAATTTTCCTAGTGGGTCGCCAGGGATGATAGTGAGTAGAATCAATCCCACTTCCACCCTTTGATTCCTGGACCTGTGAACCCTGGCTATAGGAGAAACTGTACCATATATTGGATGCTGATTCGAAGCATATGGTTCGTTCTGGAGGACCCTGCCCCAGCCCTCCAGGCTATTGCCACCTAATTGGCGCTGCAACTGTAACTTTAAGAGACCATTCCATTGTTCTATCAAGTCAGCTGCTTTAGGATGATGGGGAACATGGTTAGACCAGTGGATTCCATGACCATGGGCCCACTGTCACACTTCTTAGGCTGTAAAGTGAGTTCCCTGGTCAGAAGTAATGCTGTGCAGAATACCATGATGGTGGATAAGGCATTCTGTAAGTCCCTGGACAGTAGTTTTGGCAGAAGCATTATGTACAGGAAAGGTAAATCCATAACCAGAATAAGTGTCTGTTCCCATAAGGACAAAACACTGTCCCCTCCAAGATGGAAGTGGTTCAATGTAGCCAACCTGCCACCAGGTTGCAGGCTGGTCACCATGGAGAATAGTGCCATATAGGGGCTCAGTATTGGTCTCTGCTGTGCTCTTTGCTTTTTGTACCTGTTCATTTTAATGTCAATAGATTGTACATGCATAGTGACATGGTTAGCCATTGCATGCTCAGAGTTTGTTGCTGTGGAGCTTGGAACAGTTATATTGAAAGAGTTGTAAATGATGGAGGCCTGGCTTGTGAAGCTTCAAAGGGAAGTGGAGACTATCAGGGCTATTAGTATGAGATTTTGAATTAAGAATCTGTGGGTTCTGGTCAGCTGGGGTTGAAGAATCAGCTGTGATTAAGAAGAGACCAGAACCTGAAGTAAAACCTTTGCTTTACTGGGACAATTGATGCTGGTTAGCTGGGGCTGAAAAATCAGCTGTATGTAACAAGATACCAGTGTCACTGAGGTGAAGTCTTCTGGGAGGTATTTCCTCAGGGTCAGCACACAGAGGGGACCCGAGCTCCATCTCTAGCTGGAAGCAGGACTTGGTAGTGTGTAAGAGTCTCCTGCATGGTTCTGGTGTTGAAAGCGTGAAGGGGTCACAGAGAGCAGCTGAGGCTTGGCACTCTGAGAGGCCAGGAAAGGCCATAGGTGAAAGTGCAGCTTCAGTTGCAGTGAAGACCCCAGGATGGAAGGGGTCATGGAAAGAATCAGAGGCTTTGCACCCTGAGAGGCAAGAAGAGGCCATTGGTGAAGGTGTAGCCTCAGTTTCAGTGGAGACCCCAGCTTTTTGGAGATGCCGGGACCATGGGCAACCACCAAGGACTGCAGGAGGTGTGGAATGGAGCTGGCCTGGGTCTGGGAGAGGAGCTGTGTGTTCTGTGGACAGCAGTCAGAGAAGTGGAGCTGCCAGAACCCTTTGGAGGCCAGAAGATCAAGAGTGAATCCCAAATGTCCAGCCTTGAGCTACTTTGCTGGACTTTGGTTTTGCTTAGGTGTGCCCGATTCTTCCCTTTGAAATAAGACAGTACTTGTTTTGGATTTTACAGAAGCCCACAGTGAAAAGACTTGTAAAAGAGACTATGAACTTTTAAGTGTTTGGATTTTTTAAGGACTGTGGG
>NW_008336076.1:728487-738037 GCF_000622305.1 Nannospalax galili | reverse complement strand
TGACACACCTGGGTTGAGGGAGCCTTAATTGGGGAATTGCCTTCATTGGACTGGCCTGTAGCCATGTCCATGGGGCACCTGCTTGATTGTTGAGTGATGTGGGAGGGCCCAGCCCACTGTGGGTGGTGCCATTGTTGGGCAGGTGGGCCTGTGTTGCATAAGAAAGCAGGCTGAGCAGGGGCCAGGGGAGCAAGCCAGTAAGCAGGGTTCCTCCATGGCCTGTGCTCCAGCTCTGGCCTCCAGGTTCCTGCCCTGAGTTCCTTCCTTGGGCTCCCTGATGAACTGTGACCCAGGAGATGTAAGATACATAAACCCTTTCCTCCCCAGTTCATAGTGGTCAGAGTATTTTGTCACAGCAATGAAGAAACAAACTAAGACAAAAGTGCTTGTTGTGCTGTATAAGCATGAGGCTCTGAGTTTGGATCCCCAATACCCATTGGAAAGGGAAATCCCAGTGCTTTCCTTTGCACCTACGATCTCAGCACTGGGGAGGCAGAGACAGGAAGATGCCTGGGGCCTGCTGAATTGCTGAGACTCTGTCTTAAAGAATAAGGTGGAGAGCAGTTGAGAAAAGCACTCAACAGCAACATCTGGTCTCCACTCCCGTTTATACACACGTGCAGACAAAAGACACATGAACACGTACACACATACCAAACATAAAAAAGACATAAAAATAATGTTACATTGAGTTTCTTATATCTGGTTCTGTCTTCAGAAACTAAGATGCCCCTGTGGAGTTCCATAGACATAAATGGAAATTGATGCAAAAGAAATTCATGTGGATTAGCTGGCCTCAGAGCTGCAGAATAGCACAGGCATTTTGTATGGAAGGTATGCTAGTTTCAACTCATGTCTTACATGAGCTTTCTCCATTGATGTGCTGACAGTGATGGTGATTCACACTCTTTAATTCCCTCCCTTTTCTGAGACAGTCATTTCCTCTCTCTTTTCTCCCAAACTCCAAGGGTAAAACAAACTGGTGAACAGGCAAACAGCTGTGAAACAAGTAGGAAGAGAAAGCAGATCACAGATCCTGGGGGCTGAGGTTTTGCTCTGAAAAAAACACTGTAAGTGCTTTAAAGGATACGGAAGTCGCTTCTAATACTTTGCCATGACCTCATGTTCCAAGAAAAATTCACTTCCTACTTTAAACTATGATACGGGAGAAAGAAGACTTTAACTGAACACTCTGTCCCAGGTGTCATAGTGAAGTTGTCGCATTGTGTCCCTGCAATTCTGTGTAATAGTCAAGGTGAGGAGGTACAGTGACATGTGCAGAGATGCACAGCTAGTAGAGATAGAATGTGAACAGAGATCTTTCAGGCCCAAAAGCCCACCCCATCTAAACTGGACCAGAGAATTCTAAAGCAACCCTTCCTGAGTCTAAGGGTAGATGCATTGTCGTCGTTAGGTTCTCCCTAGATACTCACTGAAATTTCTCTTACCCTGGTTTTGACTTTATTCATTTAGTACTAATACCTGGGGAAGTGAAATAATACAAAGTTTGATTTTCAAATGTAAATGTTATAGTACATTCAAATATATTAAACCAAAATTATTAATTTTGTGTCCTAGAGAGATACCTTTAAGCATAACGTGGATGAAACATAATATTAACCCAAAAACAAATGAATACACCGAGTTCTACAATGAAAACATTGAAGAATATAGACATGTCTAAGTAATTCAGAGAGATAAAAGAACATGTAAAGCTATTTTAATACAATTCTCCATTTGGCAGTCTGTTCATTTTGGTATGTTAAGTATCAATGAAAGAAATAGAAAGAGGATTTACAATGTATTTTAGGGGGCTGAGAGATGGCTTCGCAGTTAAGAGCACTGGTTGCTCATGTAGAGAACCCAGGCTTGGTTCCTAGCACCCACATGCTAGGTGGAGTAACACAGGAGTTACTCCAGTTCCAGGGGCTCCACATGCCCCTGCATTTCATGAACGAGTGCACCGGTGTAATGCAGGTGAAGCACTCATACACATTTTTTAAAATCCCAAAATAAGTAATTAAAATGTATTTTAGCATAATTGTTCAGAAAGACAGCTTATGGTATTTTAATGCATAAATCAAAATGTTGCAAAGTAATGCTTTATAATGTTTAAAAACATAATTTTATACATTTAGTTATGAATAAAAATTATAAACACAAATTTAAAACTAATATTCCAATGTAAAATAGTCTTTCAAGTAATACATAAACTTTAGTTGAGAACAAATGAGTTTTTGAGCAATTATTTTCTGGTTTGTTGAGACAGTGTCTCCCTGTTGCCCCAGCTGACCTGGACCTCTCTATGTAAGAGGTTGGGCTTGATCTCACAGAGATCTGCCTGCCTCTGCCTCCTGATTGCTGGGATTAGAGATGTACACCACCACAACCGGCTGGACCAATTATTCTTGACTGATTTCTTGACAGAAGCCCAATTGACAGGTGGGGCTATATGATAAAGTCCATTGTTGTAAAAATGCAATTGTGATTTTAATAATTTAACTATATCAGAACACACAAAATCTGGATTTGTGGAATTTCAGAGGCTGGATTGAATTTAAGGAATGATTTTCCTAGTATATGTTATAACAATGATGAAGTAGACCAAACTAGAAAAAGCATCTTCACACATACCTACAAATATTACAATATTTTATAAGATTTGAAAATAACTTTTAATGTCTAAAGATTGTCAAACACAAAAGACCATGGACAACTTGTCAGTTTGTTTTATGGACTGTGACATTTCATGGCATCACAGACCAGAATAAACTGGACTTACCAGTTTTGCCTTCTGACCTTTTCTCCTTGCAATAATTAAACTTTGCCATAGTCTCACAGAAATCAGGAAATGATGTCTCAGGTAATTTAAAAGTTGAGTGACTAAAATGGTGGTGTACACCTTTAATCCCAGCACTCAAGAGGCAGAGGCAGGCCATCTCTGTGAGATGGAAGCCAGCCTGGTACATAGCTCGAGTTCCAGGCCAGCTGGAGCTACAGGGAGACCCTGTCTCAAAAAACAAACATGCAAACAAAAAACTAAAAAATAAAAACCAAACAACAACCCCCCCAAACAAAAACCAACTTTGCTTAGACATAATAGTGACAATGATTTCTTGGTACCCTTTTTATGCTTTTTACCAAATATGGAGCAGTTTCAATGGAACATGGATTTTATTTTATCTTTATTTTACATGTACGAGTGTATTGCCTGTGTGTATGTAAGTGCACCCATGTAGTGAAATGCCTGCAGAGTTCAGAAGAGGGCATTGGATTCCACTGGAACTGAAGTTACAGATGGTTGTTAGCTACCATGTGGGTGCTGGGAATCAAACTCAGGTCCTCTGCAAGAGCAGCCAGTGCTCTTATCCACTGAGCCATCTCTTGAGCCCCTCAATTAAAGATTTTTTAAATACATGCAATATGCTAAGTCATCACGAAGTGAAGTGAACTTCTCTCCTGTGAGAAGTTACCATGTCCTCCCCACTTCGATTCTGAATTTTGTGTGATCCACCCCCTTGCCCTCATTTGGAATTGTATATGCCTAAGTGTGTGCTACTTACTTTTGTACATTTTAAAACTTTGTGTATGAATCAATGCATCGTCTGTGTATTTTGCTACTCACATTTTGCTACTTGACTTTTTTTTTGCTTATTATATACACAAGACTTACATGTGTTGTTGTATGTAGCTGTGATGAGTTTTCTACCATTTTGTACTCTTTCTCATCATTCTACTTTGATGAATATATAAGAGTATAGAAAGTATAAACAGTACTGATAAGAATGTTCTTATATTTGCCTTCTGTTGAAAGCATGTGAAAGTTTTCTTGGATAAATACCTAGGAGTGAAATATCTGAGTTATTATTAATTTGCTAGATAATGTCCAATAACTTTTCCAGTGTAGTTATATAATGTGTCCTTATGGTCTTAATTGCACATTCTCTACTAATTTATTTCATAGATCTGATATGTGTATATGTTCATATATGTGTATGAAAAATATGTTTCTTTTTGTATAAAAGGATTTTGTGTATCAGAAGTTGAAACGCTGGCATCAGAGCTGCCTTTTCAAAACACCAAGCTTCATGAAAGCTGTGGCTGATTGGGAATTTTTGTCCTTTGTTGCCAGGAAACAAAATATTAAGGCAAAAATGGGAAGAATGTTTTCGTTGTACCCTAACCGATGGGAAAACAAATGTATTTGCCTTCACTTGTCTTCTATTGCACTGCCTGTGTCTTGCTCTCAGGGACTGAAATCAGTATTTGCTCCATTTTCAGTCCTGGTTGTGGGTCTTCTAAAGAAGTTAAGGCTGTTCAGAGGCTGTTCGAATCACCTCAAAGGCTGACTGCTGACTTTCAAAACAATGTGCTACACGGGAAACCAATTTTAGGAATTCACTGTTCTTCAGTGTAACACTTAAAAATCATCAGAGTTGGAGCACTGGAAGGTAGTAAATATATTTTTATCCTGACCATAACATTTTTTAGCATATTTCTTTTCCTATAACAATTATACACTTAAAGTTGATGGAGACCCACTAACTGCCCGAATGGGTATATTTCAAATATCCTAAAGCTTTAGGCTTTACTTAACTAAAATCCTCTGGGTACAATACTACCACACATTTCTCATTTTTATCTAATAAAGTTTCCTCAGTCAGTGCAAGCTCATATGAATGTGTTATGCTTTAAAAGGAACATTTTGCAAAATGCAAAAGGGGGCACCTATTATAGTCCCTTTGGGTAAGCTTACTATTTTCAAAGCCTCCTAATGTTACAAGAGCTCCAAATTATTTAAATTAGAATCAAGAAAATGGTAATAATTTGAAATTTTCTTGAGTGTTTTCCTCCGTCTCTGTGTCCTGCTGATTAATGTGTATGCCTCTTATGGTCTGCAGCACCAGGACCAGGCATTGCATCATGTGTGCAGTTCTGTGGGGCAGTGCATTCACTGATATGCTTTATAAATATCAAATAACTAACCAGAGATAATTCTGAGCAATTAATGCTATTAATGCTAGTGAAGAATTTATTAAGTATTAAATACTGTGATTAGAAATATATCACAGATCTCTACTGCAAACTAAATGGAGAATCACAGAAATTTTCTGACTTTTCAAAGGAAAATATATTGGGTCCTAAATTATTTGACTATTGTTATTAATCTGCTGTTGGAGTGCTGCTCAAGGCAGAGATACTTTCTAATCTGCAATCAGTATGGCAAAGCAGGCAGCCATTAAAACAGCCAACATCTTAAACTCAAATACTAATGGCATTGAGTGAACATTAATGAACACTTTCCATGGGTACTTTGCATTTTATATACTTTATTTCATAATTTACACAAAGCCCTTGAAGGTAGGTAATGTTGTTACCACACTACAGATGAGGAAACTGAGGCTTAAAAAGTTCCATGATTTGGGGTTGGGGATTTAGCTCAGTGGTAGAGTGCTTGCTTAGCAAGCACAAGGCCCTGAGTTTGGGCCTCAGCTCCAAAAAAAAAAAGACAAAAAGTTACATGATTTACCCAAGGATACAAAGCGAATGAACAGAGGAGTAAGGATACATACCATGAAGCCTACTGTGTTCCATCCCATGAAGGCTGAATGTGTTCCTAATCACATCAGGCAAAACTGGTAAGATGTGTCTTCCATTAATACCTCACCTTCTCATGTCGGTGATCTCTCATGGTCCAAACACTAAGCACAAGACATACACACTTACAAGTCAAAATAAAATGTCTACTATGTGCACTGTGCCATGGGACTCCTTCACTGTCTTTTTCCCCAAGGTGTTTACAAGGCAGATTAAGGGATAATACATGAATACAAATTCGTGCTTTCAAAAGCAAAATGTGGCAAGTGCCATCAAAGACATACTAAGTCTGTATATAAAGGACAAAACTGCTGGCAACTAGATTAATCTTTGTAAAGAAGGGGATGTGATCTTTGGGAAGGGTAAAGTAGTCAGGATTTTATAGCAGGTATGCCCATTAGCCAAAAAAGGTTTCCATGTTGTAGGCGTGACATGTATCACTACTATCATTCTGATTGGGCTAAGACAGTTTGTATATAGAAGGTCTAGAGACTAGAGGGAGGAATCTATGCTAAATATTAGGCAGTGAGGAACCACTGCAGATTTGGAAACAGCAATATCATTCATTTAACAAATATTTATGTAGTGTTACTAATGTGCCACGCACTGCGATGATAAATGGTGAAAATATTGGAGTGAACAAAGCCAGTCTATTCTGTTTCCTCATAACTAGTACAGGTTGATAAGATAAAGGAAGAAAAAACCAGTTTTCATGGCTCAGAAGGTAATGGTTATATATTAACCAGGAGCAAAAACTCTGGTGGAAAAGCACTTTCGTTTTGTGTTTTCTGCATTACTTTTTTTTTTAAAGGAAGAATTTTATTTTAGAATAGCTTTAGATTCTATTACTAGTCTAAATTTACTTTAATATAGTATGCCATTTTCAAAAAACTTATATAATGGATCTGTACTTCATTAAGTATATTCCCAACTATTCAAAACATGTTTGACGGTTGTTTCTAATAAAGATGGTTTAGAAAATTTGTCTCAATCACAATTAGAACTGCTGCTTAGGGGCTGAGGGTGAAGCTCAGTGGTAGAAAGTGCATTTAGCATGCACGAGGCCCTGGATTCAAACCTCAGCACTTATATAACACTGGTGAGAATATTTCTCCCAGGGCTGGAAAGATGGCTCAGTGGTTAAGAGCACTGGCTGCCCTTGCAGAGGACCCAGGTTTGGTTCTCAGCACCCACATGGCAGCTAACAACTGTCTGTAACTTAAGTTGCAGGGGATCCAGTGCAGCTCTTCTGGCCTCTAAGGGAAGTGCACGACACACGTGTACTTATATTCATGTAAGCAAAACACTCATACACATAAATTTTAAAATTTTTTAAATAAAAAAAAAGAATATTTCTCCCTTGGAGTCCCTCCCACTTTGGTGAGTTTTCCTAACTTTTCCTTAATAAATCTACATTCACACTGTTTTTAAAAATGAATGAATGAATGAGGGCTAGAGAGCCGGCACGGCTGTTAAAGGCTCAGGCTCTCAACCAATTAAAATGAATGAGTGAATCCAATATAATTATTGTTGGATCATTTAAAACATGCCATTTTATGTCAGAAATCTGTCAGACAAATTTTAGAGACAAACACATTTATACATTTAGTTCCACAATCTACTTCTGCCATGACTAAATATAAAGAGAGATGTCTTTGGTATGCTTGAACCTAGCTCTGCTCTCTCTGAATATATTAAATCAAAATATTATTTGAACTGGTAAATTTTGTACTGACCAAATGAGCATTACAAATGTCAGAAGGTCTGTCTAAAAGGAACTCAATAGAAAAGGTTTATAAACTATCCAGCTATGGTCAAACAACTCTACAAAATGAAGGTCAGATCTGCTTAAAAGTTTTTCCATAAGCGTAGGAATATAAAATTCAAATATTTATAAAACTAAAACAGTAAACTACTGAATTACTATTTCTGAGAGAAATCGTCTCAGTAGAAATCAACAGTATAGGAAACAATTCAAAACAACCAAATTAGCATGGAGATAGAGCCCACATAAGAAGAGGGCAGTAATTAGTCATAAATAAGAAGTCAGACTATGGCCAAATTTTAAAAGTTTAGGAATATTCTAATGCTTATTTTGCTTTAATCAGCTCAGCACATGGTTGTGGAGAACGTGCAGACAGCTGGTAAAATGTACGTGCTCATCTCCTACGTCAGAGAACCAAGATTTACTTTAAAATTTCCCCTAGATAACTTAATTTTCATCAAATAGCCATAAATGCATCGCTTTCACCATCCTTTCAAACTTAAAATATAGGGTTTTATGTTCTCTAATATATGTACTTTAAAAAGAGTCTAGCTATTGAAAGCCAAAATGCCATCCTATAATTATCTGACAGTTGTCTTTGCTTTATCATTTCTTCACAATGCGAGGATTTCACTTGATAAAATAAATTGTGCTCTTAGCAGAGAAAAGCTTTTCAGAGAAACTGTCCCTTCTCCACCGTCTCCACACCTGTGACATTCTACCTCCTGGGTCTTTTCAACGGGAATCTCACGGCTGGTGCAATCCTTCTGTACAGTGTTCCATTCCCTGGTATTTGTTAGTAGTGGGTTTGGCTGTAACTTGAAAAAAAAAAAAAAAAAAAGTCACTAATGGTGACATAGAGGTTTCTCATGTATCAAATCTGAAATATGTGTCTGCTGCCTTTAGTTCAGTTACTCAGCAATGCCAGTATAATCTGTAGCTTACTTGTTTTTCTCCTGTTTCTTTGTCTTTAGAATATTCCAGCGTGTTTGTTAGGTAAGGATTCTACCATTGAACTCCGGTCCCTTGTTTTTGTTTGTTTGTTTGTCTCTTTGAGACAGAGTCTCTCTATAGCCCTAGCTGGCCTGAAACTCACTATGTGGACCAGGCTGGCCTTGAACTCAGTGATCTGCCTCCCAAATGTTGGAATTAAAGACATGTGCTACCATGGCCAGCTTTAGTTGTCTTTTTTAATTGTAGAAATACAAAGCATTTCCTAGAACCTTCCTCAGTGACATCATCATGCCAAGGCTACCACGAACTTCAGTGAAGAGGAATTGGGAAACAAGAAACAAGTTTCTCCAGCCTAGACAGAAACAAGTATCTGTCCATCAATAGATAAATGGGCAAATACGTGGTGCATATCCATAATGAAAGTGTATGGCATCTTGAAGAAATACAGAGCAATGACATTTACAGGAAAATAGTTGCAACTGGAAAACATTGTGTTAAGAGAAATAAGCCACACTCAGAAAGGCAAATATCATGTTTTCTGTTTTCTTTTGTATGTGGAACTTAAATTTAAATGTGTGTGTGTGTGTGTATGTATGTATGTCACAGAATTAGAAAGAGGATTGTAAGAGGGAGGAAGAGACCTGCAATAGGCTCTGTAACATGTTACAGAAAGCAGAAGAGGGGTTGTGGGGTGGAGGGGGGACTGATTGGAGGGGACAGGAAAGGTCATGGGAGAGGACAGCAGGGGAAGTAATGAGTGAGAACCAAGTATTACTTTGCATACTAACCTAAAAAAATTTTTAAAAAGGAAAGTTTTTATGATTAGCTTAGCCCATTATGGGACATTGCCTAAGATTGGGTATGCTGACAGTTCAAACAATTTCTTAAATTCTGTCAGCAAAGATTGAGGTAGAGTTATCTGATAGAGAACAGAAAGGATCTACCTAAATGCCCTAGTTAGTTTGACATGTAGAGTTTTTATTGCTGATCTTTTTTTCTTTTTTAGAAAAAGCATTTCATTGCCGCTTTAACATACTCAATAACAATTTCCAGAGAAAAGATACACCTCTTTCAAAAGTGGCTATAAAACTTTTAGGTTCACAGTTGAATTAATACAGTTATACAATATTGAACTCAGCGTAAACCCTGTGAGACATAAAATTGAATGAGTTTTTAACCTTTAAAAAAGATCTCCATTTCATTTTAAAATATACTGTTTCCTACAGAAAGACT
>NW_008336076.1:707008-728411 GCF_000622305.1 Nannospalax galili | reverse complement strand
GCCAGATGGGAGATACCTTTTGAAGGTTGGCCAGGGTGGCCCAAGGGACTCCCAGATAGTAACCCAGCATAGAACTGGGAAAATAAACAGCAGACCCCAATCTCATCTAAAGGAATATTGACAACTGAATACTGCTAGATGAGGAACAGCTGACCCTCCTAAAACAAAGACCTCTAGATAGGCTGACTAGAGTCACCAGATGGAGAAGTAGTGGGGAATGGCTAGAGGTGCCGACAACACAGCAGACAGTAGCAGGGAAGACAGAGTAAAGGACTCTGGGGCAGGGGCTATGGGAGGGTGCCATCTGGGAAGTGAGTATGTAGATTAATAAGATTGGGATGATCTGTGTGATATATACACACAAAAATCAACAAATTTAAAAAATGGATGAATAAGATGGTTTGGGATGTTCTGTGTGATAGACACACACAAAAAAATCAACAGATTTGAAAGAATGATTTATATTTGAGGAGGAAGCATAAAAATTTACATCATGTTAATTAGTAGAGGTGATAATCATTGCCATTGAAATCTACCCAATGACTTTATATCCATACACAGGTGCCAAGGATCTGAGTGCAACCGACCATGACTAGTAATAATTAGATACATATAAATGAGAGACACATATGACATGTAGCATTTTTAAAGTTTGGGATTATGTTGATTCTCTCCCTTACCCACATGACTGAAGTCGTAAGAAAACTTGTTGATTCTACAGTTGCTACATAGCAAGGCATTATCCCTAAATTTCAGTCAGTTATACAAATATTAGAGGTGCTCTACAAAGCTATATTTTTAACCTCTTTATTTTTAACCTCTTTTTACTTCTAGATTTCTCAGCAGTGACTTTGGTTATAATGAAACAAGATTAGCCAGGCATGGTAGTCCATGCCTTTAATCCCAGCACTCAAGAAGCAGAGGCAGGTGGGTCTCTGTGAGACTGAGGCTAGTCTGGACTACATGGTGGGTTCTAAGCCAGCTAAGGCTACAGGGAGACACTGTC
Organism: Nannospalax galili; assembly: GCF_000622305.1. Classification (NCBI taxonomy): domain Eukaryota; kingdom Metazoa; phylum Chordata; class Mammalia; order Rodentia; family Spalacidae; genus Nannospalax; species Nannospalax galili. The sequence goes on along the minus strand of NW_008336076.1, from coordinate 727,405 downwards.
TCAAAAAGACCAAAACACCAAACCAAACCAAATCAAACAAAATGAAAAACAACAAAGAAACAAGATAAGATTCCTGAGAAATAAAATCAGATTACTTATTTTTTTTACTTACTATTTTGGAGTGCCAGATCTGGGCCTAGTGGTGCTGTGAAGAGAACCCAGAGCCTCTTGCTTCCCTGTGCTGTACACTCTCCCACCGAACTTCACCTCCAGGCAATGCCAGATGATGAAGACAGATGAAGGTAAGAGTGAGAAGCAAATGAAGGGTAGAAGAAGGGGACAATGTAAGACCATGAAAAGGATGAACAGGAAAGGAAAAGAGAGAAGAATGCCAGGCATTCCTCTAGCATTGTGGATCCTTTGGCAGGATCCGTGGATCCTGTGCTGTGACCCTGTTGTCCCTGGTCTCTGGCTAATGGAGTGGTTTGGCATGGCCCCTCACCCTCAGAGTCCTGAGTAGTGTCATTACAGTGAATGAATTACTTTTCCAAGCTATTCTTGTATTCTAGTTCTGCCCCGAAGGCCTTTGGTAGTTAATCTCAAACCATATAAATATCTAACTCTAAGTTATATTTTGGAACAGTGTTTTCAAACAGGTATTCAGTAAATATTCTAAATATGAACAAGTGGAGATTAATCTACGCCAATGCCTCTGTATTTTTCCTCTTGAAGTGATTTTAAAACATAGATGCACAAAATTAGCTTTGTTCCTTATGTATCTACTTTTACTTCCTGTTAATATAGCATCTCTGATGTGGAAGGGGTTTAAGGTCCAAAAATCTAGCCAAGATTTCAAGCCATTTTTCATCTGCTCTTTTTTTTTTTTTTAAACGTGCTCTAAAGTACCTTGCTAAGTCCTGTGTAGTCTTGTCTCCATCCCCACATCCCTCTACAACTCTAATGTTTATAGAATGCCTTCATAATTACCAGTCAGGATAACTCAGGGATTCTGTAGTAACAAATGTTCCTAAAATGCCAGTGAACTAGAGTGAAAGGCTTATTTCTGGCTTTGCCATATGCTTATCATGGACCAGCTTGCCCTGGTCTACAGTAACTTCCCTCTGAGATCTTGACTGAGTAGAAATTCCCTCTCTGGGCCATTCTTGGTCACAGGTTAGATTCTTGATGAATCATTTGCTAGCCGTTTGAGTTTCCACCTCTTATTGGACAACAGAAGTTGTATGGAAGCATCCCTGAAGGAAGGCTAGGCGAAAGGCACACCACACAGAGAAAGGTCAGGGGTATTTTGAGTAGTTGCACATGCTGTATAATACCTTTATAAAAGTCAAAATCCTTACTGAACCCTCATTCAACCCACAGTCCCTGCTCATTATTTCTTCTTACCAATTCTGCAGATGTTAGAAAATCGCATCAGCTTTGGTTTCTTTGAGCTGACTTCTTTCTAGTCTTGGAGGCTTCGTTTCTTCTTCAGATCTGTTCTCTCTATTCAGTGGTCTCACTTCACATCCTCTTCAGAGCCTCTCCTGTTGCCGTGAGTTACCTCCTGGAAACATAGCAGGTCTGTTCTCCACAGGCAAATACGTTTCTTGACATACTCCTTTTAGATGATGATTTTTTGTGTGTGTGGGTGTGTGTGTGTGAGTATATTACCTGTATGTGTGTAAGTCCATCCATGTCATGCAATGCCCGCAGAAGTCGGCAGGCATCAGATTCCCTGGAACTGGAGTTAGGATGATTTTTTAGCCACCATGTGGGTACTGGGAATTGAACCCGGGTCCTCTGCAAGAACAGTCAATGCTTGTAACCACTGAGCCAACTCTCCATCCCCTAGGATGATGGATTTTGCCTGGGAACAGCCTTCTAAGCAAAAAAAGTCTTTCCTTAAACAGCATCTTACCTATTGCATCATCCAATTTATGCTCTTTAAGCGTCTCACAAACTCACAGTCCTTTTGCCTATTATTATATCACAATGTGGAGGTCTTTGAACACTTGCAGAGGCCCTACCTATGTCAGATCCCTGACTAAATGTTAGTTATTTTGTCAATTTGAAGATGGCTGTGGATGGGAAAATTTGTATTGACAAAGTTTTCCAAACCCTTCATGGTTGCATAGGATTGGCTGAGAATATGGACTTTGGTCTTGGCTCAAACCCTAAGTATATGACTTTGGGCAAGTTGGCTAGTCCTGTGCTTTAATTTCAATATATAACAACAATAACAAACACACTGAGAAAAAATCAGGGAGACTATCCCATTTACAATAGTTTCAAAACAAACAATAAATAATAAATAAATAATCTGGGGATAAAGCTAACCAAGAAGGTAAAAGGCCTCTACAATAAAAAAAAAGTTTAAATTGCTGAAGAAAGAAATTGATGAAGATACTAGAAAATAGAAAGACTTCCAGTGCTCATGAATTGGAAGAATTAATGTTGTGACAATGATCACACTACAAAAGCAATTTACAGATTCAGTGTAATCCAAATAAAATTTCCATGTTATTCTTCAAAGACATTAAAAAATCTTAAAATTCATATGGAAACATAACAGACCCCAGAGAGCCAAGGCAACAGTGAGTAAAAAGAATAATGCAGGCGGGTTTATCATGTCATACTTGATATGACATGAGCTATAGTCATAATTGAGCTGTAGTAATACTTGAGCTATAGCAATAATTTCCTTAACTAAGGAGACCAAGATACGTTTTATTCCTTGCCCTTGTTGAGAGAAATTAAAGGACAACAGTGGAACTCAAAAAGTGTATTTTTCTTTCTTAATTACAAGGTTCAGGTTTCACAGCCCTCTCCAGGGCCAGTGAAGGATCAAGCCCTTTAGCATGCTTTTAGGCTCATCAGAGCCATGCAGGCTCCCTCCTTCTCATTGCCTAGGCATTACCCAAGCTTAACCAGCATGTGTTGCATAAGAACAAGCTGCCCTGTAATCACCCAGAGGATCTTAAATCCCACCATTTCAGATCAAGAACAGATTCAGAATATAGAATTAGTAAATCTGCTGTTTTATACATTCCCTGTTTTAGCATCTATTGCATGCCGTAAGAGGTTATTATACCACATTCATACATGTGCTTTGACCCTATTAAGCCCCTACCTATTTTTCTTTCTTGCCCCACTCCTCTTTCCCTTTCCAGATCCCTAGCAGTTCCACTTCTAATTTCATGTTCCTTTTTACTTTTTACATTCCAAATATGAGAAAAAACGTGTAATGTGATGCTTGTCTTTGTGAAACTGGCCTATTCAACTTACCATGATAATTCCCACTTCTATTTCCTCACAAATGGCATGATTTAGTTCTTTTTCATGGCAAAATAAAACTTCACTGTATGTTTCGCATTCTTCTTAAACCATTCAAACATTGATGAACACCTAGGCTGATCATGCCCTTCAACAATTTCCCCAGGTAAGATTGCCACATAAAATACAAGGCTTCCAGAGTAATTTGAATTTTGGATAAACAACAAATAACTTTTAGTATGTGTCATATGATATTTGTATGTAGTAAAAAATTACTCATTGTTTATCTGGCAGTTATATATGAGTGAGTGCTGTATTAAAATTATTTATTTATTTAATTACTTAGTGTGCATGAATGTATTGCCTGCATGTGTGTAACTGCACCCATGAATGCAATGCACAGAGAGGCCAGAAGAGAACATTGGATAACCTAGAACTAGAGTTACAGATAGTTGTTAGCTACTATTTGGGTGCTGGGAATCGAACCTGGGTCCTCCGCAAGAGCAGCCAGTGCTCTTGACCACTGAGCCATCTCTCTAGCCCAGCAGTGCTTTGCTTAATAAATTTAAGAATAACTGATATATTTGACCAAAAATAATACCTCAGTTTTTGACTTTCTGAGACTCTCCTTAAGGAAGGAAAAAGGAAAGAAAAAATATTCCACAAGCCTAGAAAATAAATACTTAAAAGAATAAGGGTACTGTTCTCTCTTCTTTGGAGTAGCTTGGTCTTTGTTTTCAGCATCTACAAAAGCAAAAATGGACAATCTGTCACCAGAGAAGAATCCACTTCCTTTTTTCGCTCATACTGTTCTGGTTTTGAGTCAGGCCTTGTTTGGCTGTCTCTTCTCTTTCTTCCTTTGCTTTCCAGTCTTCCTCCTTCTCCCTACAATTCTCTTCTTCCTCTCTTTCTTCCCTCTTCCTATTATTCCTTCCCTTTCTTCCTCTTGTCTAGTCATCCTCCTGCCATGCCAACTAGGACTACTCATCTTTTATTTAATATTTCTTCTTTAGCTTTCCCGGAAGTCACCTTGGATGCTTCATCCATCGTCTGTTCTACCTCTACAGATGTCAGAATACCTCAGCATATAGCCATCTTTCTCCTCTCCTGTGGAGCTTGGACTCCCTCAACTTCTATTCCTTGGTGAGACCTTCTTAACTCTCAACCTAGTCTGCTTCATCTGTGAGACAGCAGTATGTTGGATTTATGTGGTTTGTGTATATTTACAGAAATAAACAATATCTTAATTTTTACAATATCCCAATGTATTAGAGTACTCCAGAGGAACAGAACTAATATAGTGAATATATATTACAAAAGGGGATTTATTATACTGGCCTACAAGATATGGGCTGGGTAGTCCAACAGTGGCTGTCTGCACACTGGAGAGGCTAAGAACCCAGGAGCTGCTCAGTCCATAAGGCTAGATGCTTTGGGATTCCTAATCCGGCACCAATGGCCTGAAAAGCCATACTGGAAAGTTGAAGAATCTGGGTTCTGATGGCAGTGGAGGACAGCAGCAACAATGGGACAGCAGCAATGGGACAGATGCATTCACAAACAAGAGATTGTGGTCCAGCAAGCAGCATAGCTTTTCCCCGGGACTTCTAAATGTCTGGGCTGCCTCCCGGAAGATTCTGCCTCTCTGGGGAGTCATCTCCTCTCACTTAATCCTTTCTGGAAATACTGTCACAAAGTCACCCAGAAATTTATCTGAGTTGATTCCAGATCCAATCTAGTTGAGGATCAAGATTAACCATCATACCCTAATTATGCTGAATTTAACAATTGTACCTACAGCATGTTGTAGTAGATATAATGAGATGACCAAAAAGTATGTAGAAAATAGTAGGCATCACTGAAACTACCATCACTCTACTTCCTTTTAAGGCACTGTTTTCATTCTGTGTTTTGATCAAGAAAGGCAGAAAATGGAAATTTTTAATGAGAACCAATAAAAGACGTATCAAGGATTGTGCAATGAGGTAATGCCAACTATGCTAAATTTTCTCTTGATCAACTTTATCACAGTGTCTACATCCCTGTACTCATCATGCCTCATACCTGCAATTCATGTCTGTGCCTAGTGAAAAAAAAATAAAACTACAGAGCAGTCTGAAGACTCACTGTAACCCCACTGTCCTTGGTCAAAAACGATCTAGAGTGTGGCACTAAGAAAATGGTAATTTGATTATTTGTATCTTGTCTAACTTCCTCATTTATATAACCCTTCTTCCTTTTTTTCTTTGTTCCCTGGTAATTGTGATATCCCAATGCCAGCTATTCAGGGCTAAAATGTTATTCTTGTATTCTTCTTTTTTCCATTATGGTCTTTGTATATCAATAGGCACTGTGCTATGGTATTTGCAAAGGGTGAGATACAGTGATCTCTAATAGGCAACCTAAAAGAATATTTTTGTATTGAAACAAATTAGAAGTATTTTCTTCAAAAACTACTCTGGGTAATGCATGGACATAAAGGGTAGTATCGTTCTTTTTCTCTTTCTTTCTTTCTTTCTTTCTTTCTTTCTTTCTTTCTTTCTTTCTTTCTTTCTCTTTCTTTCTTTTTTTATAACACACACACACACACACACACACACACACACACACACAGTTAAATTACTAAATAAGGAAAGCTATCAGACCAGAAAGTCTGAAGTCAGGGTCACTGTGTAGCACCAGGGGATATAAAAAGAAGCAAGTTCTCATCTCATGACTGGGTCAGCTTTTATATCTCGTTTTTTTTTTGTTTGTTTGTTTGTTTGTTTAGGGACAGAACACAGTATCCAAAAGAAACACTAAGTGTATGCTTGGGACACCACAGGGCAGGCTCCTACAAACAAATTTAGAGGAATTTGACATTTCATCTTAAAATTTTATTATTTATTTATTTATTCACTCTGTGTGTGTGTGTGTGTGTGTGTGTGTGTGTGTGTGTGTGTGTGTGTGTATACCATGGCATGCATGAGGAGGTCAGAGGAGAACTTTCAGGAGTTTGTTTTCTACTTCTACCATGTCTTTCAGATATCAGACTCAGGACATCAGGCTTGCACATCAAGAACTTTTATTAACTGAGCCATCTTGCTGGCCTGTTGTTTCTAAGTTATCATAAATTGAATAATTGCAATTTAATAGAACTTTGTTGCATTTATTTTTGAGTTTCTTTTCTTTTAAAGCATATATTTTTTAAAAATTTTATTGAATTTTCATGATTTTCATACAATATATTTTGATGGTATTTAGATCCTCTCCTTTACCTGCACCTCCTCTTACTGCCCCCACCCAATTTATTATCTATATCGTATGGCGTGTAGAGTCTGATTTGTGTCTCCAGATGTCCTTCAGTTTGGGTTCATCCATTGGAACCTGATTAACCTACCAAGAATCCCATCCCTGTGAGAGACTGTCCCTGCCAGCAGCCATCAGTTGCCAAAAGCTCCTTAGGTTGGGTTGGAATTTCTTGTCCACTTCCCCATGTCTATGCTGGGGTTTTGTTTGGTTTGAGCTTGCATAGGACTTGTGCATGCTGTCACCATTGCTGTGAGTTCATATGTGCAACAACCAGCACATATGGAAAGCTCTGCTTCCTTGTGGTCATCCATCACCTCTGGCTCTTACAATCAATAAATATTGGTATCTCTCTTTCTTTTTAGAAACTCTCAGTCTTAGTCCAACATAGTCCAAAACTGTATAGAGATAATGTTTTGCCACTGAAATAGATAATTGTAAGCCTTTTACTTCTGTCTGGAAATGTTATTTTTCCCTCCCAGAAAGATTTGGAACTTCTTAGTGTCATGACTGTTGATGCCTAATGTATGAGCTTATGCTCAGGTGTTTCACATAAGCTCTAGCATTAAAGCTGCCTTAGAATTCTCCAGTGGTTCAAATACTCTTGTCTCTTAATGGTATGAGGAAGTGTATACTTGGGACAGATACTTGACCTTTCTCTTCTTGCTGACATTCTAACACTTCAATGTGCTCCATTTTATTTGCTTTGTTAGTCCACAAACAGTTTGTTGCACAAATATTGACTAAGCACATGCCATGTATAAGGATTCATTCAGGGACTACTCTAAACTCTACTATGCATTATACATGAGAGAATTATTTATAGGTAGGAGAAGGGGTAGAGTGAGAGAGAATTCCTGTTCTAGGAACTTCAAATATTCTGGGTAAAGGCATGTAAAGGCAAGGGCCATGAAAATCATGTATTGTGTGGACAGAGTAAAAGAAGGGCACACTCTAGAAGAAGCCGGTGTGCTGTGGAAAAAGAGATTCTGGGAAAGCAAAATCAACTGCAAAGTACAATTTGAATCTCGAGTCTTGTCCTAGGACTGGTTTTTGAGTTGAAGCACACAGTCGAAACTATATAGATTTGGATCATTAAGTTTAGTTTTAAAGCCATTTTTGTCAATGATTTGTGTGACCTGGAACAAATCCTTTTGCTTCTTTGAGCCTCGTGCTACAATAGGAATCAGTACCAGCACAGGGTGTATTTGTGTATCTGTTCAAGACTAACACGGAAAGCTTGTGCCAATTAGCAATTAAGCTTTTAGGAATTACTGAAATTGTTAGTGCCTCAGTTTCTCCATCTGAAAATGGAAATCATGATAATAGAAAGTTGACTTCCTATGGCTGTTATGATAATTTAATATGTTCATTTAATAAATTTTGTAAGAGTGTTTATCGATGGTAATTCCTCCAACTGTTTGCTATTATTTACTAATGTAACATATGGTATTAAATGTTGTCTATTACCTGGATAGTGAATGTATAGTAAGCTTTTAAAAAAGTCTAATATTTGGACTTAACCACATTGTTGTTAACACTGTATTAGAAACCTGTATTTTTAAGAAACATAAAACATATAGCCTCATCATAAGTAATATTCACAAGTAATCATAACAAAGGTGATATATGATAAAATATGTAGAAAGAACAGACGTTGTCCTGTTCATAGTTCTGAACAGCAAGCGATCAGGAAGAAGGAGGATAAAAACCATGACGGAGATACACCCTTGGGTATGGAACTCTAGAGGAAGGAGTGGGTATCTCTTGGGCAGAAGGAGTGTTAAAAGCCCTTAAGTCAGCAGTGCAAGGACAGATAAGGCTAGCACTGGCTTCACCAAGGGAGGTAAGGCATTTCGGACAAAATCAACTGTAAGTTCAAAGACAAGAAGTATGAGAGAGAGAAAGTGAGTCATTCGAGATGCTGGATCATAAGATGTGTGCTTGGGAACATCACATGACAGATGGAAATACAATTATAAATAAGACATGAAAAAAGTCTTGTTGGGTGATGCTTGCTGGAGAGTTTTGTATTTTGTGTCCTATACTCCTTGGCTTCCTCTACCTTTTCTTTCTCCTTTCTTCTTTGGAAACACTGTAATGCACTAGAGAAGTATGCCTTCAATTGTATCATTTCTACATGACACAGCTTTGTCATGAGACAAGCGATAAAAGAGAAATCCTTTCAAATGACATTTCACATGATATAAATTAGTCATGTGAGAAGTGATGTGGTCATTCCTTGTTATAATTAGGCCATGGATAGGGCTCTTTCATTGAACACGGTGTCTGTGCAGTTGCTTTCTCTCATTCCCCTGTCCTTGGATATTATGGAGCTCTTGTTTTCAGCCATGTGAACATAGTAAATGGCGGTCAGGCAATACATACAGAACTGAACTGAGTTCCTTTGAGAACTTCAGTACTCTAGAAACTATCACAACTTGGTGGCAAATTCTTTCAGAAACTAAGAATTAGTTGTTGTTTCAGAGGAGCATGGACTTGTGAAGATTTTTCTTTATGACGTAAAAGTATCTGTGTGCTCTTTTTTTTAAAGCACTGAAAAATTTAGAAAAGGCATTCTATTGACCTTAAATCAGTGCCCATCTCTGTTACTATTCAATGCATTGAATTTATTAGTTTTTCATATTTTCATTGTGAAATCACATATCAGAAAGAAAGTTTTGTTAAATCTACTAACCAGGAAGCTGATTGGCTTAGAAGTTCTGTTTCTAGAATTTGATCCTACTTTTATATGCACACATGTATGTCTAGACATGTATCTCAATGTCTATTGTTAATTGAAGAGTTACTGTTGAAACAAAGATGACAGTAACAACTCAGCTATCTTTCAATGCAGAACTAATTTACTATGGAATATCTGTATAATAGCATCATGTATTTAATAGAAAAATGATGCTAATCTGTAGAGTCTTATTTGAAGTGATCTCCTAGATGTATTTTCAAGTTGAAAAATTGCACAGAAGAGAATGGTAGAAGGAATAAAATTCCTATTTGTGAGACATGTGCATACTTATGCTTGTGAATTTTATGCATTCATTCATTATACAGGAATGCTGTGTATGCAGGGCAAACTTCTGAAAAGACAGGAAGGAAGTACAGGCAATGATTACTTCAAGGTGGGCATGCAGACCAGCCACAGTCGTGATGTTGCTCAGCCTCAGCATCCCTCCACTTTCACCATGCTACTGTCTTTTAATTAAAAGATTTGGTAAAGACCAGGTGTGGTGGCATATGCCTTTAATCCCAGCACTTGGAAGGCAGTGAGATTGAGGCCAGCCTGGTCTACATAGCAAGCTCCAGGCAGCAGAGGCTACAGTGAGACCCTGTCTCAAAAAGAAAATTAATTAAAGCAAGAACATAAAGAATGGAGAAAAGTCATTATTTTGTTAATTTCATAGTGGCCAATAGGAAACTAAGTAGTAGGCAATTTTGACATAATTTGACATAATGCTCATATTAATAAAGCAGTATTTACCAGCTCTGGTTTGATTAAAAGCGTATTTCTGAATATCTCAAAAATAACAAAAGATCTCAAAATAAAAATACATGAAAATTTGGTTTTAAAAGGAAGCATGTTCCATAGACTTTGAGAGAAAAAAAAAGAGGCTAAGTGGAAACTATTAAAAACTGGTCTTGCACACCACACTGCAATTGCTTTAATTTCCCTATATTCAAAAGCTAAAAGCACCAGAGAGCCTTGCTCACTGGGGCACTTTTCTCTCTGCTCTGGAGTTGGCTCTTGGGGCAGCGGGCCAACGTTTTCAGTTTCTGCCTTTCATGGCTTCTGTCTATCTTCCCCTCTGCTTCAGTTTAGGTCAGGCACACAGATAAGCATTATGCCTAGAATAAAACTGGCTTTGTCTATCTGAACTAATAAATGAATGGAGCCAGTTATTTTCATTGGCTTATTCTGCAAGGAAACCAAACAAATTTCCACAGACTTTAGATTGGTCCTAAACCAAGTTACTTGTTCTTATTAATAATAAGCAACAGTGAAGACCCCAAAGTGCTATAAAGTACAATTTGCTGAGGTAATCCTATGCTTAAATCTAGGAAATGACACCGGGGTCTCAGTCTGTTCTGAGACCTGCCACATTCCTATTTTGGATTTGAGCTTCTCGGACCAGTGTAATCTTCCTTTCATGTTCTAGATGCTTCTGTTTGCCTGTGGGCAGTGTTCCTAATCAAGTCATGATGCCTTCTGCTGAGGAACCAAAAGCGTTTGTGTGATACAGGCACAAGTTTTGCATAGAGCTCTATGTGACATAAGAAACTTTTGAAACTCATATTTGTATTTCCAAGGTTCCTGACATATCGCATACTCTATTTCACAGTATGGGGAAGCGAGATTTCCACTTCCACAGTGTGCATGTAGTAAAATATTCACATGATGATTTGCCCTGTTTAGCTCCTATTTAAGACCATGATTGGTCAATTATACTGCCTATATCATCCCTAAATTATTCCCATAGTGTGTGTGTGTGTGTGTGTGTGTGTGTGTGCGTGTGTGTGTGTGTGTGTGTGTATTTAGCATGATTATTAGCTCTTTGCTTTTTCTTTTTTTTTTGTGGGGGTGAGAAGAGGGACAGATCCTTACTTGATAGGTGGGGCTGGCCTGAAATTCACACTGTAGCCCAGACTAGCTTTGACCTTGCAGTAACCCCTGTACATCACCTTCTGAGTGCCTGGATTACAGACAGACATGAGCCATACTTGGTTTTAATTATTATCTTGCTCAAAATGGGAATTTTTTTCTTGAAATTGTTTTTAAAAATATTTTAGTTATTTTTATGTGTATGAATATATTGTCTGCATGTATATAAGTGTAACCATGACATGCAATGCCCACAGAGGTCAGAAGAGGGTGTTGGATCTCCTGGAACTGGAGTTAAGGACAATTGTTAGCCACCATATGGGTGCTGGGAACTGAACCTGGGAACTCTGCGAGAGCAGCCACTGCTGAGCTATTTCTCTAGCCCTGGAATTGTTTCGTAATTCAAAATTTGCTTAGCTGTTTTCTACAATTGTTATTTCTGATCTGATGAGGGAAGAAAGTATTTTATTAGAAGAATTTATAAGGAATTTAAATCAAGATATAATTTTCTATAAATATGTATTTTAATATGTGTTTAGTAGAAAACAGATTATTCCTTCTTTCCAGACAATTAATAATCCTACTTGAGGAAAACCAAAATCAGACAATGTGTTAGAAATTTTAAAGCTGAAACCTCTCCATATTCCTAAGCCCCCAAAGAAACTATTATTAAAATGTCATGTGCATTCATACAGACAGCCATATGACAGCCATTAGGAAAGCACACAGACATTTAAAGATAAACAGGGTCATCCTGAAGGAGCTCAGGACATGCTCCCCTGAACATGTCCTTTGCTGTATTGATTGTTTTGACCTAAGGGAACTTGAGAAACAGCAGGTACAGGAAAAGCTTTATGACCTCTCATTTTCTACCTAAAAATAGACTAAACATGGAATGACTCTGTTCAAATTCCCCACTATAACCCTTTTTATCCTGTGGGTCTTAGCACCATCCTGCAATGAATGCACTGCTTCTAGAACATCTGCTCACCCTGAATTAGCACTCCTTTACAATTAATGACATACCCTTCAAAGATTGGTTATTAAATTCCATTTCACAGTTTACAATGCTTCATGAGTACAGTCATTGTATTTCATTAGTCTACAACAGACAAACATTGAAATAATTCCTGTCCAGTTCCTTAGTCACACTGCAGCAAACATCCCCGTGCATTTGTTGGATCATTGCTTCAGGTTTTATTTCTCCAAGTTATTTGCTATATATACTTAAAACCTTGAAATGAATTCTCAACTTTGTTAATACCCTTATAGAATAGTTAGTATTTCACACAAAAGTTACTTGGAATGAGATTTTAGGTGAAGGAAGTGGGTAGGGATGAGATAATACTGTTTGTTTATGAAAGATGTCTGATAATGTAGAAACAGAGTAAAACAGGAGAGACAGTAAGAAATCAGAATGAAAAAGACTTGTGTTACATGAAGTCAGTCCCTGATTCAAAAATGCTGCTGAGACAACATCCCTGTGTTTTTCAGCAGGAGAAACCCCCACCCCCCCAATTTTGGTCTGTGTGAGCGTCACTGTTCCATTCTTGAGCTTTACTGTATCATTCTGGCCCCAAGATTGGACAAGATACCACAAGATCTTGCCTAAATCTTTCAACTACTACTAATTTTTCAGTAGGCCGAAAATCAAAGCCCTCCTTTTTCTACTACAGATTAAAAAGTTGCATTTTCTTTTCCTCCTTCCCTCATACTTTTTACTTAGACCAGGAACTACTGGGCTTAATATGGTTAATAACATCCTCTCAAGCAAAATTAGAATGGAAGATTTGAAATCTTTCCAAAGTGAATTAAGGTAATTCACACAGTCTACAGATATTTAAATCCAGAGGCGTTTGTTGATTGGCTAAAACCACAAAGGTGGTTCAGTAGTTTTCCGAAAGAAGACCTAGGTCAACCTATGGGGAAAAAATGTAGCCTTGCAAAATCTGTTATTTAACATTCCTCACTCTTTTCCAGTTCCTACCTTTCCGACCTGGCACCCATGCACCCCTCCAGGTCCCCTTCTCCAGTCCAAGAATTCCCCTACAGGCAGAACTTCCAGGCAGGGCCCAAGGACCAGACAGACTTCATGTTTTCCAGCTATGGGAAGGCTTTCTGCTCATCAAAGGAAGGCCTGGTTCTCACAAGATGTTTTCAGTTAAGGTCACAAGTATATGAAGTAAAGCAACAATGCCTCACTTCTATTCCCAATCATAGATATTGTTAGACACCGATAAATATCATTTCAGCCGAGCTTCAGTTTTAGTTTTACACACACACACACACACGCTTTAAAAAAACTAAAACAGCACTTTAAAGCTTTAATAAATTCACTTTCCTGTTCCCGTGCCCCATTTCAAGGGGAAGATTTTCAACACTTCATTTGTTTATACGCAACCCCAAATTTCACTGCTACTTGCTCACTCTATTCATTTCCCAGTGTTTGACGTCGTTATCAAATGGTTGCCCTTTATTTAAAAAAAAGTAGGTCCATCAGTCTGACACACCCTTCCCACCATACATCACCAATACATGATCCTTTTCGAATTTTCCAATTCTGTTATAATACACTTTGGGGTGAAGTCAATATTTAATTCTACCACTGTTGAAGCATGTCATCTTGTAAAATAAGTTTGTTTCTTTCTTACCTCCTCCTCTTCATCCCCCTCCTCCTCCTTCTCCTCCCCTCTCCTTTGTTTGCTTTTTATAGACTTTACAGTAGCCTTGTTTCCTTATTTTACCTATCATTCATTTATTCGTGTACTCTCAAATTTTCTGACACTGCTATTTAACTGTCAGCAAAATCAGATCCAGAACCATTTCAGTAAACCATCACTACTGCTCTTTTCCTGGAGACTGTCTTCCTGGGGCTGACCTTCTTTTCAGGCTCACTGTGTTGCTGTGGTCCAGGAAATTTCTTTGGCTCTTATCCTGAGTATTCCTGTCTTTCCTCATTTGTAATCAATCGTTTATGGTTCAAATTCCATTCTCTCATATTTTTTATTTACTTCGTCATTTTGAAAAGAAGCAAATTGATGAGCAGCCTCTTACAATGGGGGCTGGAGCGGCGAACAAGCTTGAGGTATCACATGTCAAAAAAAAAAAAAAAAACACTTTTATTCTTCCCTCAAGCTTGACTGTGGTTTGGCATGCTCAGAGCTCAGGGCTGGAAGTCACTTCCCTCAGAACCCTGAAGGCAGTACTCCAGTGGGAAGGTGGCCCAGGTTGCTGTTGAGATGTTTAAGAAATCTGATCCTGATTCTAAGAGATCAAATTTTTCTCTTTGAGAAACTTTTCAGGTCTTTCTTTTATCTTTGACTTTCTGGTGATGACTCTTAATGTGGGTCTTTTTCCATCCACTGTGATGATCAACCCGTTCAATTGGCAAATGTGTCCTTTAGCTCCAATTCTTTTTACTCTCTTGTTTTTTTGCTAATGCTGTCTCCTCTGCTTCATCTCTTCCCTGTGGAACTATTATTAACTAGATATGGTGATGTCTTCAGTTCTGTTCTTCCCCTAGTTTACATCTCTATTTTTAAATCCTAGAAACTGGAAAGTTTTCTCAAATCTTATGTTTTAATTATTCCAGTGTTCTTGCTACTGAGGTATTTTTAAATAGCTCTCTTTTTCTGAATGTACCTTTCAGAGAGTACAGTTATTTTTCATGGATGCATTCTCTACTTTTGCATCTGAAATCATTACTTCCAGGTATTTCTTGGGCACACTATCTGACCTCTGGTGTTGGGAAACCCTGCTGTTAGGGTTGTAGTTCTCCATGTCCGGATAGCCCTAAGGGGCTCAGCGCCAAATGGAAGGACTCCCCTTTTCAGCAAGGGGCCTCCTGCTCTCTTCCTGGCTTACCTGGAAAGTGCCACCAAGCACGGATGCCTGACCTTAGTTGGAACATGACCTTTGGCATAGTTACCTGGAGTAAAAACTACCTCCAGGTTTTTTCTCTATGATAATCAGGCATTGCCTGATAGTCAGACGATAGGAGCCCACTGCCACATGTAAATAAAGCATACTATGAGCACCTATCAGCTGAGACATTGGCTGCTGCCTCCACACTATAATTTCTCTAGTTCTCCCACTGAATAAATGGAGCTGTTTCACTGAATCTGTTTCACTGCGTCGTGGAACCTGCCTCCCTGGAAGAGCTTTCTTCTGTCAGTGCTCACTGGCTGTTCTGACTCCATTTGTTGCTTCTGCTCCCCCTGCCCTCGTGGACCTGTGGCCAATGACCCACAAAAAGAGGGAGAGACCCCCGCAGCTGGCACCCAAACATGAGGCTCCTGGAACGCGCGGGGTTTGTGAATACCCCTCCCATCAGGAGGGTAACAGGCAGCTTTGCCTTTGAGCCATCCCGCCCTTGAGGATCGG
The DNA here is from genome assembly GCF_000622305.1 of Nannospalax galili. Classification (NCBI taxonomy): domain Eukaryota; kingdom Metazoa; phylum Chordata; class Mammalia; order Rodentia; family Spalacidae; genus Nannospalax; species Nannospalax galili. The sequence continues at coordinate 711,906 of NW_008336076.1, read as the reverse complement.
CAATCTCTTTTTCCTATCACCTCCCATCAGGAGGATAAAGGCAGCTTTGCCTTCAAGCCATCCCACCTTTGAGGATTGGCAGTCTCTCCTCTTTTTCCTCCTTTTATTTTTGGTCTGAGTCTTCATGTGGGACCATTAAAGACGAAGGAGCAATTGAGGCTTTCTGATCAGGGCTACTCCCTGATGTTAGCTAAAGGCTCTTAGCCCTCTTAACGGACCCCGACTGCCCGCACGGGTGTAGACAAGACCCCCTATCTATACATATTTCTAATGCAAAAACCCGGTAACGTAACGACCAATTGATTGCTCTTAGAGCGGTCGCCGGATCTCTTAAATTTGTGGGCAGGCTTGCGCTGTGGACTACGTTGAATCACCTGGGGTTTTGATCCCAGGCATTTTCCCTTAGAAATCAACATTTCACCCCACTTTCCTTTTCTATCTTAACACCCTTAGAAACAAAAATCCCCAAAGTTCCAAGGGATCTTTATATAAGCCTTAAAGTCAACTTCTAAAATAAACTTCCATAATCTGTTTTGTTATCTTGCCCCTGGGGTGCTCAAGCCCAAGCTAAACCAGTTAGGTGAGAATTTAAATTAGCCCCTGGTGAGAATTTAAATTAACTATCCCCTGCAGAGCACTTAAAAATTCAAGGTGGCTTGCACCATACAAACAAACACACAAAAATATTTTAAAAAGCCATTTTTTTTTCTGTAAACATTTTCCTGGGGAAGGGACTCATCAGAGGACCACCCCATCTCTCTCTCTCTCTCTCTCTCTTTGCTTTATCTCGATTATTGCCTTCGTGAGGGTCTGGATAAGGTTTGCGGGCAACTGAAGCCTCTTGGTCAGGGTGACTCCCTGATATTGGCCGAAGGCCCCCTGTCCTCTTTCCGGACACCAATAGCCCGACTGGGTGTAGGCAGTAACCTTTACAGCTATCATAAAAATCTGGTACAGCAGCAACCAGTTAAAAGTCACAAGGACGGTTGCCAGTCCCTTAAATCTGTGGCTAGGCTAGGCTTCTGTTCGTCAAAACGTGTCAATCCCCTGGTGGTAGACTGCCCCAGGAACATTGAATGCCACTGACCACACTTCTTTTCTATAATGGGTAATTCATCATCACACCAAAAAAACCTCTAAATTCGCTCCCTTAGAGCCTTACTTAAATCAAGAGAACTTAAGATTTCCCAAAAGGAAAGCTCAAAATTTTGGAATGAAGTATTTCATTTTGCACCCTGGATCCTGTCAGCAGACATTTCTGATGCAGAGGTCTGGACCAACATTGCCTATGTGGCTCATAAAAAGGAAATCCAGGAAAGACACCATTTTCCCCTTTCCTTTCTCCCCATAATAGCAGCCATTCAACAATGCTTAGGAAACCCACCTAAGACTGAGGAAAACTTACTAACACCAGGGGATAATAAAGGGGAGGGTTCAAACAATGAAAAAGACCCTGAAGATTTCCCTACAGCAGATTCAACAGCCATAAAAAATAATGAAAAAGACCTTTAGGATTTCCCAACAGCAGATTGGACAGCCCTAAAAAAATAAAGAAAAAAATCCTGAAGATTGCCCAGTAACAGATTCAACAGCTCCAAAAACAAAAATTGACCAAGTCAGACAAAAGCCACCCATCAACAAAAATAACTTACCACCCTCTTCCCCCCATGAATCCTCATGGACTGATTTAACAAACCCGGATGTTAAAACCCAGACTTCAAAAACTCCCGAAGATCCCCAGATAAATCCCCCTCCCCCTTCACCTCCGCCGGCACCACCTGTGGCGCCACACCCCACAGCCATTGAAAAGTTCTGTAATCTCAGGGATAATGGGAGTTGTTGCCCCCAGAATCTCCAGACACAATGGCCTCAGGACCCCAAAACCCCATCGGTAGAAGCTTTTCCCATTAACCTACAAATAACAAGGCAACGCCCACTGGATTGGTGCCCACTCCCAGCAGCAGACTTAAAAGAGCTGCGCCAAGCTGTTCGTGAGGATGGGATCCATGCTCCATGAACAAAATCTATATTACAAACCTTTAATACTAACCTCCTAACCCCCAAGGACTGGAGAGATGTGACTGGAGAGATATCTGTAGATCTACCCTCCCCAGTCCATTATTTGTACAACGGGAGGCTTAATTTAGAGATGAATGCCTGATGTAGGTTAAAAGGAATGACACACATAATCAACAGCTGAGACCACAACAAGGGCAGGATCCACCACCTGGATTCATAGATTGGAACTATGACCAGCTTTTTGGCCAGGGCAACTTTTCCACAGGAATCCAGTAGGCTGTGATTCCTGATGGCTGTTTTGAGCAGGTCTGATTATGTGCACTACAGGTCCGGGACTGCCTAACCCCCTTGTCCACCGGGCCTGGAGAGACCTCTTCATTAACCTTCTTAAAACAAAACCCAACTGAAATCCTCCCAGACTTTATACTAAGAGTGCAGGCCAGTTTAGATAGAAAAGTAACAGATCCTACAGCCAAAGCAATGCTTTTAAACAACCTTGTCTGGGAGGGGATGACCCCTGAGCACAGACATGCATGCCAGGGACTAAAAAATGAACATTACAACAAATGGATGTTGGTTATTCCAGTATTTTGCTGGCTTCCACCTTGGCTCTTCTGCCATAAACCCATAAAAAAAATACTACTACAGCCTTTACAGATGGAGGAAAAAAGGGGGCGGCATTGGTCATATATGACTCCCCTAATGACCCACCTATGATGTATTTTCAACCTCTATCTGATAAATCTCCATAATTTAAAGAGCTTTTTGCCATCAATATGGCTCCTGATAAGATTGATAAACCCTTCAACCTTTATTCTGACAGCATTTATGCTGTTAATTTGCTCCCATGGCTAGGTCGTTCCTTTGTCAAAATAGATGGCAACCCCATCTCACTCCTGCTAATTAAAATTTCTACACTGTTACAAAAATAGGTGGCTCCATTATTTGTCCAGCATATCAAGTCCCACTCCTCTCTCTCAGGTCCTCTTACTGAAGGAAATGCCATAGCAGATGAGGTAGCCACCACTGGAACATTCTCTGCCAGCGTAACAGATGCTCAAAACATCCACCATGTCACCCATATTAATTTACAAGGGCTCCATCTCAGATTCCCCCACATTCCCCTCAGACAACTTAAACGCATTGTTAAAACCTGCTCTTCCTGTGCATCAATGATACATACCCCTGCTATACAACAGATGGGCACCAATCCTTGGCGGCTAAAATATAATGCCCTCTGGCAAGTTGATGTAACTCATGTCCCCCAATTCGGCAGACAGAAATATGTATTTGTAACTGTAGACACTTACTCCCACTTCCTTTGGGCTACTGCCCAAACTGGTGAAAGTTCAAAACAACTAACAAATCACATGCTCTCATCCTTTGCCATCATGGGCCTCCCTGCACAACTAAAGACAGATAATGGCCCAGCATTTACCAGCTCCCTGTTTAAAAAATTTTGTGAAGCCTGGAAAACCACCCATCACACTGGCATCCCATACAACCCACAAGGACAAGCCAACTAAAAACAAGACCAACTAAAAAGACAGGCTCAAACAACATATTCTCCCAATATTCAATTAACATTAGCCTTGTTTACCCTTAATGTACTTAATGTATATCGAGGGTCTGACGCCCCCCCATCACCCGACACTGGACCCAGACACACCCCATACCACCCATCATGGTTAGATGGAGGGACCCCTTTGATGGACTCTGGAAAGGACCAGATCCATTGCTGACCATAGGGAGGGGATTTGCTTGTGTTTTCCCACAGGATCAACCAAAGCCTATCTGGGTTCCAGCCAGAAATGTCCAGCACCTCCCTGCCCACAAAAGAGATGGCTTGCATGACCCTGTCAGAGACAAAGAAAAGGAAGAGGAGGAAATGACACCCAAAACCATACCAGATCATGTGGAAAGAGATCCATGATCTGGTGGAGACTGCTCACCACAGATGCCCCCACCCCGAGCTTCTTTCTCTGTCATCCTCATGGCCGTTTTTACCCTGCTTAACAGCAACGCTTCAGCCAGCCCCACTCCCTAATACTATGTTCTGGAGATTTTGTCAGAGAAGCATTTCAAGGAAAAAATTAGATAATCAGAACCACCGACTGCCCCCTTGGGCTGTTAAAAACCCGTAGAAATCATAATATACCCAACTGCTAGCAGATATGGAACTAATGAATATGTTTGCTTCCCTTTTCGACAAACAGATCCATCATGCCTCAAGAAACTTGATACCTATGGGGGCTGCCGCTATTTCAATCTGTGTAGGCTGGAACTAGGATTCACTGGGGGATATCAGGGCATAACAGGACAAAAAAGACCCATCTACCTAAAGGATAATAAGCATCTCTATGGGAACCATGACTAGTCCCTAATATATGTTGCAAATCCATGGGACGATCGCTGGCATATCGGAGTAATAGGAAAGTTCTACTCAGGTGCATTCTCTAGCTACCCTACAGCTGACTTTCATATCTCTCGACAGCTTGTACCTGCCGCTAAGTCTGTGCTAACTCATCATAATATTGTTCTACAGAAAAAACAAACAGAGGACCAGATAAGATCAACCATGTCCTGGAGCCAATACATTCAATATGTTGCTAACTTTCTTCCCTTCACCACCCACCCTAATGCCTCTAACTGTTTCTTCTGTGCATCCAGCAATAGACCTTTACTGACAGCAGTACCAGTTAATACCACCCTTCTTTACCCAGAAACAAAAAAAAGATTTCACTGACTCTCATCTAATGGATATTCCCTTATTCGAACAACTGGCTAACTATCCAATTTGCATTTCCAGCAAGAGTAAGCCTACTCATTACAAATGCCTCACTAACATTACTCTCTCCAGGATACCATGCATCGCCCAT
>NW_008336076.1:691989-705898 GCF_000622305.1 Nannospalax galili | reverse complement strand
TGCCTCCCCGGAAGGGCTTTCTTCTGTCAGTGCTCACTGGCCGTCCTGACTCCATTCGTCATTTCTGCTCCCCCTGCCCTCGTGGACCGGTGGCCAACGACCTGTGAAGAGAGGGAGAGACCCCCGCACTCTGGAAGGTTTTGTCACTGAAATTAAAATAACAAGGGCATTCATTGTATAGAGTCACCGGGAGACACAAGTAAAGTTAATCTATACCAAGCACTGGGAACACTACCTGGAAAGAGTAGGCCTATACAATATTTATGACATTGTATCTACTTCCTTTATTCCTTTGTTAATTTCAGACTTCATCTTTTATATTAGACACTTTTTCGCAAATGATTTTGAATTCTGTATTCCCACTTAAGGGCAGTTTTTGCTCCTTTTCCTCCTAGGTTGACTAAGTTCCAGAGGACTATGAGCATCTCTCAAAATATCCTGTAACTGTGGTTAGTCACCTGTTTTCTTGATCAAGGAGGCTGTGGAGACCCCACCAGATGGATTTGAACCAGTGTCCAGTCTACAAAGAGGAAGGTCAACACAGAGGAATCATTTATTCCATGCTTCCAAGTGAAGCCAGCCATGGTTGAGCAAGCCCTTTGACTTATCTTCATATAGACGGAACTGGTAAAAGAAAGGAGCTAGGGGCTCCTCAAAGCCCATGTGACCCCTGAGGAACAGATCCTCAAATGACCTTAAGAGTAAAAATAAATTGGCTTATCTGGGCCAACTGTATGGCCTTAAACACCCAAAAGGAAAATATAACCAAAGACTAATGAGGCCAATATAATTTTTTGAGATTCCATATGTATAGCTAAAGGCTACATAACAAGAAGCAATACCAGACAGGAGATACCTTCCTTTGAGTTATTGGCCAGGGTGGCCCAAAAGACTCCCAGACAATAATCCAGCATAGAAGTGGGAAAATGAACATCAGACCCCAATCTTATCTAAAGGAATATTGATAACTGATAGCTGCTAGATGGGGAACAGCTGATCTTCCTAAACAACAAGGATCTCTAGATAGGCTGACTAGATTCATCAGATGGACAACCACTGGGGAATGGCTGGGGTGCAGACAACATAGTGGACAGTATCAGGGATGACAGAGTATATGTAATCCAGTGGAGGGGGGGCTATGGGAGGGTGCCATTTGGGAAGTGGGTATATAGATGAATAAGATTGTGTGGGATGTTCTGTATGAGATACACACACACACAAATCAACAAATGGAAAAGACATATTTGAGAAGGAAGTATAAAAATTTACTTTATGTTAATTAGTAGAGGTAATAAACATTACCATTGCAATATACCTGATGACTTTATATCCATACTCAGGTGCCAAGGATCTGAGTGTAAGCGAATGTGACTAGTAATAATCAGATACATAGAGATTAAAGACACATGTGCAAACATCTAAGCGTTAGTAGCATTAAAAATGTAGGAAACAGCATATTTTAAAATGAAATGGAGATCTTCTTTAAAGGTTAAAAACTCATTCAATTTTATATTTACAGGGTTTATACTGAGTTCAGTATTGTATAACTACATTAACTGTGAACCTAAAAATTTACAGCCACTTTTTTTATAACTTTTACAAAAACTTTGAGAATTTCATACATGCATATAAGGTGTTTTGATCAAATCCATGCCCACTCCCTCCCCTCCAACATTTCCCCCTCTGAGGCTGTAACCCTAAATTCTTTTAAGGATTAGATACAAGGTCCCAAGTACTTTTGACATTTTTGGCCTTTGGAACAGAGTATGTTACTAACAGGTCCAAGGACATTTTGACTTTTAGCCAAGAACTGGCTACATTTCTTTGGGGTTTTTACCCTAACTTCCTAGCCAATTCCTACCTCCTATTCTTATCACACCATCCTCTGAAGGGGTTACCCAAATTGCCAGTAGGGAATAGGGACACCCACCGGCTTCTTCAATGCTGAACAGGGACACCAGGCTGACTTTTTCCATGCTGAAAAGTCTATCTAAAAGACTCCCAAATTGCATAACTCTTATCTGTAGGGAGAAAAGAAGTCCTTCACTGGTGAATAGGAGATGTGAAGGAGAAGTAAAGGCAAGAGTAATTAGCATTACAAGTTCTAGACAGTGAACTAGAAAAAAGTCAGAACAGGGCAATTTTCAAATGAAAGTCCATTGGAGTTTCTTGACAAGGGCTTCCAAAAGCATCCTTCTATTGGGTTCTTGCTTGTTTTTCTTTTTTCTTTTTAAAGCCACTTTTGAAAGAGATGTATCCTTGCTCTGGAAATTGTTACTGAATACGTTAAAGCTGTACTGAAATGCTTCTTCTAATCATGTGGTTATTAAATTAAAAAAAGAAAAAGAATAAGGAACTGAAAACTGAGTGGAAGGATGACTTTGGACTTCTGAGCAACACTGGGAGAAATATGACAGTGCAGTCCTGGAAAGACACACAAAAACAGGACGTGAGTTCCTGTGGGACACCTGCTGCTACACCTACCTGTAGCCATGTGAGACACCCTAAGTGGGAATCCTCAAACCACAAGAAGATATCATATTAAATAACTGCTATTGGTTTGTGGTACTAAGTTATGCAACCACAGTAAATGATATAAAACAGCCCAAGCATAAGCAAAGGCCTTACCTTGTTCCAGACTTACGATTTGTAAGATCCAATAAGCTGTTCAGAAACAGCCTCCCAATCCACCTTCTTTCAAAGTCTACTAGAATACATCCTTGTTAGAGTCTCTATCAACAGCTGAAAATATACATCTCTCTTTGCAGTTCAAAATAGGTCATAGAATCACAGAGCAGAGCTAGTGTAGAAAATGCCCCCTTGAAAGCTTAGTAATCACTTGTTTTAAGTATTAAGATAACACATAGTGATAGGCAAACAACAGTAATTGTTACATAATTAATCATTCTTTTTCTCTTTTTAGCACACTCATCTAAATTCATACGTATGTTAAAAAATGAACTTCAGGAAAGACTCAGCTATACAAACTCAAAAGAATGAATGTGACTTCCAGAGTTTTCTTATAAACTAAAGCAATGCTTTTCTAAAATTTTTTTATTCTTGAGAATTTCATACGTATAGCAATGAAATATGATATCTATTCCCCATCCCCAACTTCTCCTTAATCCCTTCATCATGTTCCTCTCCCAACTTCATGTCTTTCCTTTTCTTTTTTATAACCCATTAAGTCCAGTTAGTGTTACCCATATGTTCATGGGTGTGAGTCATGGGAAATGTGTCAAAGGCCACATTCTCAAAATGAACAGTGATTCTCCCTCTTCCTGAAACTATTAACTGCCAATGGCTCCTCAGTAAGGGGTAGGGTCTAAAGATCATCTACCCCCATCTATGCTAGAACTTTGGCTGGTTTGATCTTGTGCAGACAACCCCAGCTTCTATGAGTTCATGAGTTCTGATAGCCATGTCACTGTCACGTCCAGAAGCTAGCACTTCGCAGCATTTTTTTCCTATTCTTTGAAAAGTAATGACCACACATACTAAGACTTGACTTATAGGATTAGATAATTCAGTATTCAATGATAGGCAACACAATTACTGAAAGCCCGTGTTTAAACTATAGCTCAGCTAGTAACACTGGGGAAGATAACTTGGATTTTGAATATCTTGGCAGAGACTTTGTGTCTAAAACATATTTATTTCAGGTCAGTAGACACTGCTTACATTTCTCTGCTGGCTTCAGTTACTCAATTGACAATGAGATTAATCTTTTCTCAAAGAAGTCATTGCTATGAGAAAGGAAAAAAAAACCAGTGCAGTCAAGGAGATCTCACAGGGTATATAGTAACTAAGCATCCAAATTGGAACGCTTAACAGCTGTAAACCATGTAATCAGCCATTCAAAGTGTAACTGTTGGCTTCAGCTGTACTCATTAGAAGTTTTATTTTGTGTTTACTTGAGATGTTTCCCAACTCCAAGTTTAAGATGAATATATTATGTTTGCAAGGGAACTTCTACCTATTCTAATGAGATTAGGTTTCAGTGAACTTGGGGAAGCACTAAGTAAGCTGAATGGGAGAGATTTACAGATTATTTATTGAAACTATGGTCAGCACTATTCACGGGCTGAACTTTAATGTATCGGCAGTTAAGTGCTGTGTTTAAAAAGGACAGATGAGAAAAATCTAGTCATTACATAAATTCTATTTGAAAAAGGAAGATTCATGCCTTTAAATTTTTATTCTGAGCTGGGGGTGGGAGGCAAAGGCAGGTGGATCTCTGTGAGTTCAAGGCCAGCCTGGTCTACATATTGAGTTCCAGGCCAGCTGGGGCTACAGAGAGGCCCTGTCTCAAAAACATCTATTGATAATGAAAGGAACATATTTTTTATCCTTCAAATTAGAAATCCTTAATACACGAGGAAATGTTCTCTTTCAAGAAGAGATCATGGGGCTGGAGAGATGTCCCAGCAGTTAAGAGCACTGACTGATTTTGCAGAGGACCTGGGTTCAAGTCCCAGCACCCACATGGTGGCTAACAACCATCTGTAACTCCACTTCCAGGGGAATCCAGGGGAATCTTCTGACCTCTGAGGGTTATTGCATAACACGGGTGCACTTACATCCATGCAGGCAAAACACTCAGACACATAAAATAAAAATAATAAATAAAATATTTAAAAAAGAAGAGATCATATTTAAACTTGTGTGTATTGAATAACAAAATATGTAAACTGTAATATGTTTTGCTGTTAGAGAACAGTTCACTCCAAAGTAGAAGAAAGTATGGGATGAGTGAAACTCAGACATATTGAACATTGATAAATATAAATTCAATATAAATAAGCAGAGCATATGGGTGTGAATATAAGCAGGGAGAGTAGAAGGACCATTCACTATATCACATTACAGAAAGTATGCAATGTAATATGCAAGAGCTCTGAAGAGGAGCTCCTTAGCCACACATGAAAGGGTGAGTTCACAAGAGAGTACATACGATATAAGTTGATACTATTTAGATGTAAATACTATCAACTTATATTGTATGAAAATCGCAAAAATTCAATAAAAAATTAAACAATAATAATAATGCCCTAATTAGCTTTCTCTGTCAACTTGCACAGCCTAGAGTCATTTGGGTAGCGAGTATCAATTGAGAAACTTCCCACATCAGATTGGCCTATAAGCATGTCTGTGGGGGGTGGGCTTAATTGATGTAGGAGGGCCCAGCCCACTGTGGGCAGCACTATTCCCTGGGCAGGTAGTCTTGGGTTGTATAAGAAAGCATGAGCCTAATTGAGTAAGCAAGCAAGCAGTGGTCCTCCACCATGTCTGCTTTGGTTCTTGTCTTGTGTTCCTGTCTTGACTTCCTTCAATGATGGACTATGACTTGGCACTGTAAGCCACATAAGTCCCTTTGTGGGGTGGGGGTGCTGGGAGATGGAGAGAGAGAGAGAGAGAGAGAGAGAGAGAGAGAGAGAGAGAGAGACTGGGTGGTGGCTCGTGCCTTTATCACTGAGGGAAGGCAGAGAAGTGGGCAGATCTCTCTGAGATCCAGGCCAGCCTGATCTACGTAGCAAGTTCCAGGTCAGCTGGGTCTACAGGGAGACTCTGTCTCAAAAAACCCAAAGATAAAAAAATAAGGAAAGAGAGAGAACAAACTAGAAGGATGCCTAGGGAGGGATTTGAGGAGCTTCAGAGTACTGAATAGGATAGATGAGACAACAGGTATTCTTTGGTTTGCTTGCACTGAAAAGAAGCCAAAGTATACATTAGTGTCTTTAGTAACGCTAGGTCCAAGTTAGGCTTTGGGGAAATGTACAGATTTGGACTTATCAAATTAAAAGCTGTTAATATTAAAAAATTATATTACTATGTTATCGTAGCTGCCATGGATGAGGGAATCTGAGGAGTTCTATTTAATACTTATGCAGTGATGAGAGGGTAAAATCTTAGTGTCCATCATACAGAAAATGTTATCTATCACCATTACCACTGTCATCTTTATTTAGATAAGCTACATTGTTCTAAATAACTATACAGATTATCATATATAAAATGCATTACTTAGTCAAAAATCAATTTGGTGTGTGTGGGAGGGGTACGCGCCCACACAGGTATATGTGTAGAGGCCAGAAGTGAACATCAGGATGTCTTCCTCAATCATCCTCTTCCTTAATTTTTAAGAGTCAGAGTCTCTCACTGAACCTGGGGCTTGAGGTTTTGGTTCTACTTGCTGGCCAGTGAGCCCTGGGACGTGCAGGTCTCCACATCCCCTGTGCTGTGGTTGCAAAGGTAAGATGCCACACCCAGATTTTTCATGGGTGCTAGGCATCTGAGCTCAGGTCTTCAGGCTTACACAGAAAGCCCTCTGAAATCAATTTTAATGAAAATTGAGAGATGAAATTTATACAACCAATGAAGAAAAACAGGATAAGAAACCCAGTATGTCACTCCAAAACCTCATTGTGAAATTTCAATTATGATTATGTTGTACCAAACATAATTTAGAAAAGTAAATTTCCACAAAGTTCCATGGTAGCAGGTGCTATTCCAAGTGCTTCCTGTGATTATTTAACACCTGTATGTTTCTTAGGATCCACAAAAGAAGAGGGAAACCTTGTTTCAACACTGCCTGTAATATTCAACAGGAGAAAAAGAATCCCGTGGTGCTTCAAATTGCCTGTTGCTGTCCAACTTACCACCAATGCCCCTGAGAGGATTACTTTATCATCTCCATGATCTTCACATTCTTTCCCATCAATATAAAAGGCTAAAATGATCACGTCAAAACATAACTTCTTTCCACAGCAATCCATACATCACTAAAAATTAACATATTGCACCAAAGGGATATACACCACTGATTGCAGAATTTTAACCAGTGAAAAATGTTTTTAGGATGGATTTTGTGTTTTTCTTCTTTCAAAGCAGAGAGGGGCAAAGGGGTGGGATGACAATTAAGGGAACAGAAAGTCTTCTCATGCCCTCGGTAACTTGCTTTATTTCTGATGGTTCCACCTCTGGATCAATATTGTGGGAAAATTGTTGATGACTGTGGATTTTTATAACTGCTAACATAGAAATGTTCATCTTAGTTTCTACTTACCAATGTGAAAGCATGTATGTACCTATGTCACCATTTTTCTGCAATAAATGTGTATGTTATAAATTTACCACTGAAGGTAGTAAGCATAAGTAAGGATGATTTTCTGTGTTGCTGGGTAAAAGCTGTTACACCAAGTAGTCTTTAATGCCAGAAAATGCAGGGACAGGACCTCATGGCATCAGCATGAGAGAATTTCATGACCAACAAAGTACCTGTCCCCAGTAACACACCCACATTCAGATGAGGAGTCCAAGCCTTTGAGTATGCCATCCAAGATTCAGCAGCTTTACAGCCACATCCACATACCCACTTAGAATGACAAGAAAAGGTCTGCACTCCACTTACCACAAAGCTTCCCAAGAACAAATCCCAGTCCTAGAGAATGCCTTCCTTCCCAGCCTGAGGAGAAGCAGCTTCCAGTGGCTGATCCTTCTGTACCATTTTGTTTTCTCTTATGTCTTGATCATGAGCATAGGTACTAGGGAGCTCTAAAGGCATTCTGAGTTATCTTAGTCTCTGGATAAAATTCTCTCCTATGGAGTAATGGTAATAAACTTGAAAACAACTTCAGAATGAAAACCAACAAAGTTGGTCCATCTTCATGGATTCCTTGTCCACAGAGTCACACAACCATGGTTCCAAAATATTTTGACAAATTGTATCTGAATTGAATAAGTACATATATTTTTTCTTATCATTCCATAGTGTAGTGAAACAAATATTTGCATCAATTTACATTGTATTTGGAATTGTAAGTAATCTAGAGATGATTTAAATTATTCAGGAGGATGTATATCGGCTATATGTAAATACTACACCATTTGATATATGGACCTTGGGCATCTGGGGATTTTGATATCTGAGGGTCCAGGAACCGATGCTCTGCTGGCTACCGAAGGGCACCAGTAGGTGAAATCTTTTCATCATACCAGTTGGCCATTCTTTCTGAGACTGACCTGAAGTTAATCCAATCTTTGGAGAGAGAACTTTATAGTACTATCCAGGATGAGAAATTGTGAGCTCATTCATTTATTTATTCCTTCAGCCATGTTTACTGACTGGCCTCTAGGTGGTCCAGCGCTTCCATCTTCCTAGGAGTTGAAACTGAAAAGGAGTGGGCACCTCCCTGTGAAAGCCCAATGCCTGTGGCTGAGACATCTGAGAAAAAAAAAAAGCCCATATTTCCTCTTTCCTCTTTAAGAAATCCTCAGTGAATGGGCAGTTTATTGTCTTGGAGGGGTAGTCCCTGAGTCACTTGGATTTCAGGAAGAAGCAACCATGGCTGGGGGTTGCCGAGTTCCCCATGATTGTAAAGAGTTGAGAGGTCAAGTAGTCAGTCCCTCCCTGAGCTTCATTTTCCTCAGGTTTCAAACAAACATTACAAAAGGAAACAAAACCTGCTTCACAAAAGATTAAAGAAATAACGTCTACAAAGTACCGGATCACTGCCTATGACAGGACATGTCTAAATTGTTAAGTTTGAACCAAAGACCTGCTGGTGATTCACGGTACAAGAGACCCACAGTGCTGTCTGAGAGAGTAGGACAATATCTTCATTAGTTCAAAGGAGAAATTGATTTGCTTTTCCCTGAACACCTGGCCGCTCAGCAGTCAGATGTGTTTTGAGAAATGGTGTCACAGCGGTCAAAGTAAACAGTCTTCTTCCTGGGGTCACGCCCTGGAGAGCCCACTTAGTGCTTTTGCTGGGCAGGAGGAAACACAGAATTTCATGGAGAATCGGAGCCCTGTTCTTCCCATTAGATAAGGAAATGTGATGAGGAATGTCCTGAGCCTTAGTGATTCAGGGATGCAAATCACTGAAAATCAGAAAAGCCTGTTGCATAAGGTTTTATGTTAGAAATGACTAACACTGGCCAGGCTGGCTCTCTTTTTCAGTTTTCTGTTTCAGTTTCACTGAGTCTCAGAGATGGAAAGTTTAAAGGCATATTTCAAGAATGGGAAGCTCTTAAGTCTAGTGGAAAACAGTGAAACCCTACCAGTTTGACAAACCTGGTGTTCTGCTTGATGTACATTTGTCAATTTCCTCTAATATGAAAGAAAATAGCAAGCTCTCTAAGAGAAAGAACTAAGAACTGTGGTGTGTCTGACACATTATAGATAATAAATATATTTGCTACATGGCTATGCAAATGAATGTCAGCATAAGCTTGTGGAGAAGTTTATGTGACTATATTTAGGGGAGTTTTAATGATGAAAGGGTAGTGATTAAACAGAATAATAATAAGAGATATAGCCACTGATTCATTATGCATTTAAACACCATCTGTGAGTAAAGGCAGGATGTCCAGGAAAGCTGGGCCCGATGAGCCTGCAGAGATTCAAGCAGAAGCTTGCTTTATTGCTGACCTAGTGCTGAGACAATATGTTGCCTTATTGCTTAAATCTGTTTTTCTGTTATTTGCAGCTAAATGCATTATAATTGATGCAAGATCAATGGATTTACTTCCAGTGGGACATATTCTTCCCAATAACCACAATGCACTTGTCTCTTCTCCAGACATTCCCTCCTCTACTAGAAGATCCAGGAAACCCTATCAATAATCAGAAATTCCTCCTCTGAGCCCTACTGGGTGTGGAGTCCTTGCAAGGCAATGGTGTGGGTTTCCAGAGTTTTAACTAATTGTTAGAAAATACTGTTCATGGGGGCTGGAGAGATGGCTCAGTGGTTAAGAGTACTGACTGCTCTTGCAGAGGACCCAGGTTGTATTCCCAGCACCCTCAAGGCGGCTACAAATCGTCCTTAACTCCAATTCCAGGGGAATCTGAAGCCCTCTTCTGACCACTGTGGCATTGCATGACATGGGTGCACTCACATACATGCAGGCAATACACTCATACACATAAAATAAAAATTATAAATAAATTTAAAAGAAAAAGAAACTACTGTTCATTTAACATCACCCAGAAAGAAGCAGCTGCTCCCTCGGCACATTGGGATATTTAAAACACTCCACAACAACACTTTTTCCCCCTTAGGCAATGCTGGAGCCCCTCTTTCTTTGTCTTTACATTAGATTCTTTTGCAGATCATCACTAAGGAAATATACTAAAGGAAATGTAACATAAGCCTCAAATATAAATATATAAAGTTTTAGGTTTTCTAAGTAGCTAAATTTAAAGCTAGTAGCCACTAATGAAAATAAAGTTGTTATATTTTATTTAACCTAATCTATTTAAGTATTTATTTTGAAATGTAATCAAAATAAAATTTTATGATTTCTTTTACAACACCTTTTTTTTTCTCCTAAGTCTTCAAAATTTTATCTGTATTTTATACTTACAATGTACCTCAATTCTGGCTAACCATGTATCAAGTGTTCAGTAGACAGTATATTAGTAGCCATACATGTATTCCCTCTACTTCAATTACGGCATAAAACACCAAGTGCATAATATATAGCAGTAAGCTGATTATGTATCTGAAACATCAGGCTACTGTCATTCCATTCCCACATCTGATTTAATGCAATATTGCATGTCGGTTTCTAATCCTGAGGTGAGAGTTAATCTTGGTGGGTTTAGGGATGCCATGATATTATTTGTCTTAATCAAGAATTTTCTTATTTTTTCCATTGACTATCATTTTATAGCTCTTAGATGGAGATGTTTTAACCCACCCTAGGAACTCCTATTTTTAAATGATTGGCCAAACGTATAAATGCATTATGTATTGGTTTACTCCTGGCCAAGGTGATCAGCTAATTCAAGAAACAAATGCTTAGAGAAAAGGAAAAACTTGTTAGTTGCCTTTGGTTTTGGTTGGATTATTTGAGTTATATGTATCTTAGGAAACTTATTAAGAGTACAAGAGATAGACTACTATTGCAGAAAAGCCATGAGTTTTAGTCTAACTCTATTACTTATTAGCAGCAGTGGAAATATTTATTAACATTTCTCTTGTAGAACGAGAACCATCACATTGTGAACCAAACTGTTTGTTTAAATACCAACATGTTTCTCCTTTTCTACATCAATAAACCCCCCTCCCACTTCCCTGGCTCCACAGGTCTCTCTCCTACCTGCAGGTCTGTCTCCAGGGTAAGTCCATTGCACCCTCCATGCCTTGACTCCCCCAGCCTCATTCACCCTCCCATCTCCACAGCCGTTCTCTCCTCTGAGTTAGGGCCCTGCCCCATTCCTTGTTCTGGGGCCCCAGAAACCTGGGGAACCAATATTGCTTCCTGATCCTTTTCATCCAGACCAACAGAGTGCCTTCTCTGGACCCCAGGAGCACTGCTTCTGGGCCTGGCCACGCCCTCAACTCCCTCTGCTTCCTGGGGCCTACACCACCCACCAGCCTCTTTCTGGGGTGCAGGGCTGACCTTTCTTCTTCCTGATCCTTTGCAATCACCAACTCAGCTCCTCAGTGCAATCCCCAGGAGGCCTTGGGGCCTCCTCCCGCCCCATCTGCCATTGCACCTCTCGGTGGCCCGGCCAGCAGCTGCCCTAGACCAGCATCTTTCCTGGGCCAGGCTCCCAGGCCAGTCCAACCCCAAAATTCCTGAGGCCAAAATAGTTCCTGGAGGGATCCAGACCTTAGGAGAAAGCCTGAAAACGTGACCTTCACCTGAATTGGGCCTCTGTGGGGACTGCTGAAGACAAAAGCAATCCAGCCACTCCAATATAAAATCAAAAGAGAGAACTGGAAGCTCAGACAAACCAGCTTTTCATGCCCCAAAAGTAAACCAAAACACACATGAAGTTCACAAAAAGAAACAGATCTGAACTTGAAGGCCTGAGTCTCACACAAGAATCAGAAACTACAAAAGAAATTCACATGTTGAAATCACAGAGAAAAAATAACATACTCCACCAAATACCAATAGTCCTCTAGAGGAGTACAATGAAAACCTGTTAGAGATAATGCAGGACACGGAACTCAAAAGAACAATTATAAACATGATAAAAGAATTCAGTGAATTTAAAGAACACACAAAAAAGAAATCAAAGAACTGAAGGAAGATAGGGATAAAATTCTGAATGAATTCAAAAAAGAGCTACAAATATTGAAGAATACTCATGTTGAAAGGAAGAAGAAAGTGAAACACTCAGTAAGCCAATTAGAAATGACAGCAGAAAGCCTCACCAATAGGATGAATGAAGCAGAAAACAGAGTATCAAGACTAGAAGAAAAAGTGGACGAACTAGACCACTCAAGCAAAGATTATGAAAAATTTAAGAAATCACAAGAATGGAATATGCAGGAATTGTGTGACACCATAAAAAGACCAAACTTATGAATCATAGGCATACAGGAAGGAGAAGAATCTCAAGATAATGGCATGGACCAGACCTTCAACAGAATCATGGAAGAAAATGTCCCAAAACTAAAGAAAGACATGCCCATACAAATACAAGAAGCATATAGAACACCAAACAGACAGGACCAGAAAAGAAACTCTCCATTGCACATCATAGTAAAAACACCTCACATACAAAACAAAGAGACAATTCTGAAAGCTGCAAAAGAGAAACAACAAGTCACATATAAAGGAAAACCCATTAGGATTACAGCTGACTTTTCAGTGCAAACTATGAAAGCCAGAAGAGCCTGGACCAAAGTATTCCCAGTGTTAAATGACCACAGATGCCAAACCAGATTACTATATCCAGCCAAAATGTCTATTATAGTTGAAGGGGAAAGAAAAATCTTCCATGACATAAATAGGCTGAAAGAATTCATGTCCACAAAACCAGCCCTTCAGAGAGTTCTGGAAGCAATACAAAGAGCTGAAGAAAGGAATGACTATGCCCAAGGGATTGCAGAAAGAATTCCAATGAAGGTATACCTGTGGAAAAGTACAGGTATATCAAGAATATAGACAGAAATAAAAATAACAGGACTCAATACCCATCTTTCATTAATAACTTTAAATATTAATGAACTGAACTCCCCAGTCAAAAAGACACAGACTATGTGAATGGATTAAGAAACAAAACCCATCTTTTGTTGTCTGCAAGAAACTCATCTCACTTGCAAGGACAGACATTATCTCAAAATGAAAGAATGGGAAAAAATATACCAAGCAAATGGCACTAAGAAAAAAGCAGGCGTAGCAGTTCTAATATCTGACAAAATAGACTTTAAACTAAAACTAATCAGAAGAGACAAAGAGGGCCACTTCATTTTGATCAAAGGAACAATGAATCAAGAAGATATTACAATCATGAACATATATTCACCAAACTCTGGTGCATCCAAATTCATGAAAACAATACTACAGAACGTTAAGACCCAGATTAACCCCAACTCATTAACAGTTGGTGACTTCAATACCCCACTGTCTCCATTAGATAGGTCAACAGGGCAGAGAGTTAACAGAGAGACATCTGAATTAAACAATACCATATATCAAGTGGACTTAGCAGACATCTACTGAGTATTCCACCCCAGCACCAAAGGACATACTTTCTACTCAGCACCCCATGGAACCTTCTCCAAAATCGACCATATACTGGGGCATAAAACAAACCTCCACAAATACAAAAAGATTGAAATAATTCCATGCATTCTATCAGACCATAAAGCAATAAAGCTTACAATCAATACCCAAAGAATCCCTAATCATGACATGAACATATGTAGATTAAACAACACACTCATGAATGATGAATGGGTCAAAAGAGAAATTAAGAAAGAAATAAAAGTATTCCTGGAACCAAATGAAAAGAAAACACAACATGACAAAACCTCTGGGACACGCTGAAAGCAGTCCTTAGAGGGAAGTTTATAGCTCTGATTTTTTACATCAAAAAATCAGAAAGAACACAAATAAATGACTTAACATTGCAACTCAACACACTTGAAAAGCAACAGCAAAC
>NW_008336076.1:689867-691945 GCF_000622305.1 Nannospalax galili | reverse complement strand
CAAAAGAAGAGATTAGTATTCGAATTGGTAGTTCTACTGGTAAGACCACGTGATTGTCAACTTCTAAAAGTCTTCTTTGAAAAGATAAACAAGATTGACAGACCGCTAGCCCAGTTAATCAAATGAAAGAAAGAGCACCTCCAAATCAACAAAATCAGAGATGAAAGGGGAAACATCACAACAGACACCAGAAAGATACAGAACATTATAATGGAATACTTTAAAAACCTATATGCTACTAAATTTAAAAACCTAAAAGGAATGAACAGATATCTAAAGGCATGGGAACCACCAAAACTAAACCAAGAAGAGATTAACACCTTAAACAGACCCATAACACAAAGAGAAATTGAAATAGTAATACAAAACCTCCCGACTAAAAAAAAGCCCAGGACCAGATGGATTTATAGCAGAATTCTATCAGACATCTAAAGAAGATCTGCATCCAATACTACTTAAATTTATTCACTTAATTTATTCAAAAAAATAGAAATGGAGGGAAAACTTCCAAATTCCTTCTATGAAGACAGCATCACTCTCATACCAAAGCCTGGTAAAGATACAACCAAAAAAGAAAATTATAGACCCATATCCTTAATGGACATAGATGCAAAAATTCTCAATAAAATACTTGCAAACCACATACAGACACACATCAAAAGGATCACCACCATGATCAAATATTCCAGAGATCAGAGATGCAGGGATGGTTCAATATATGTAAGTCAATAAACGTCATAAATCATATAAATGGACTCAAAGACAAGAACTACATGGTCATCTCAGTATATTCAGAGAAGGCCTTTGACAAAATTCAACATTCATTTACATTCAAAGTCCTAGAGGGAATTGGACTGGAGGGAACATACCTCAACGTAATTGAAGCCATATATAACAAACCTACAGCCAGCATCATTCTAAATGGAGAAAAACTGGAAGCATTCCCATTGAAATCAGGAACCAGATAAGGCTGTCCACTATCCCCAGTTCTCTTTAATATAGTACTTGAAACTCTTGCGAGAGCAATAAAACAACATAAGGAAAGTAAAGGAGTAATAATTGGAAAAGAAGAGATCAAATTATCCCTTTTTGCAGATGATATATATTATACCTAATTAATACCAAAAATTCTACCCTAAAACGCCGAGAAATTATTAACATGTTCAGTAAAGTGACAGGTTACAAAAGTAACCTACAAAAGTCTATATTCTATATACCAATAACAAGCAATCAGAGAAAGAGCACATGGAAACACTTCCATTCAGAATAGCTGCAAAATAATAAAATATCTTGGAGGAAACCTGACCAAAGCCATTAAAGAGCTCTACAATGAAAATCTTAAATCTTTAAAGAAAGAAATCGAGGAAAACATCAGAAGATGGAAGGATCTCCCATGCTTATGGATTGGAAGAATTAATATTGTGAAAATGACCATCCTACCACAAGTCCTATATAGATTCAACGCAATGCCAATCAAAATCCCCATGACGTTTTTCACAGAATTGGAAAAAAACTATCCTAAGATTCATATGGGAGTACAAAAGACCTCAGATAGCCAAAACAACCCTGAGCACTAAGAGCAATGACGGGGGGCTTACTATACAAGATTTAAAGCTGTATTACAGAGCTGTAGATATAAAAACAACATGGGACTGGCAAAAAAATAGACCCATAGACCAATGGAACAAAATTGAAGACCCAAATGTGAGCAAATGCAATTTCAGCCACCTGATACTTGACAAAGGGGCCAAGAACATTAATTGAAGGAAAGACAGCATGTTCAGCAAATGATGCTCTCGAAACTGGATCTCCACTTGTAGAAGAATGAAACTAAACCCCTGTGTTTCACCCTGCACAAAAGTCAATTCCAAATGGCTCAAAGACCTCAATGTAAAGCCTGAAACTCTGAAACTATTAGAAGAAAATATTGGGAAAAACCTACAAGATACAGGCACAGGAAAGGATTTTCTAAACTGGACATCAATTGCTCAGGAAACAAGGGCTAGAATTAACAAATGAGACCTAATTAAACTAAAAAGCTTCTGTACATCAAAGGAGACAACCAAGAAAGCAAAGAG
>NW_008336076.1:671487-689818 GCF_000622305.1 Nannospalax galili | reverse complement strand
AGAGGTTTAATAACCAGAATTTCTAACGAACTCAAAAAACAGAGACCTAAGACAAGAAGCAACCCAATTAAAAGATGGACTAAGGAGCTGAACAGAGAGATCTCAAAAGAAGAAGTAAAGATGGCTATGAAACATCTTAAAAGATGTTCAACATCACTAATAATTAGGGAAATGCAAATTAAAACCACTTTAAGATTTCACCTCACCCCAGTCAGACGGGCTAAGATCAAGAAAACTAATGATACCAAATGTTGGAGAGGATGTGGGGAAAGGGGAACATTCATCCACTGCTGGTGGGGCTGCAAACTGGTTTAACCCCTGTGTAAAGAAGCGTGGAGAAGTCTTAAAAAACTACAAATGAACCTACCATTTGACCCAGTTATACCACTCCTTGGCATATATCCAAAGAACGCATCCTATCACAGAGACACTTGTACATCCATGTTTGTTGCTGCTCTTTTCACAATAGCTAAGTGATGGAAGCAACCTTAGTGTCCCTCAGTTGATGAGTGGATAATGAAAATGAGGTTCATATATATGATGGAGTTTTACTCAGCAGTAAAGAAAGATGAAATTATGAAATTTCCAGGTAAATGGATGGAACTAGAAACTGTTATACTAAGTGAAGTAACACAGAATCAGAAAAAAAAATTGACATATATTCTCCCTCCATATGTGAATCCTAGAACCAGACTCTGATAAATACATATGCAACCAGACATAACTACAGGAACCAAGATAATGGAAAGGAAACATGGAGGTAAAGAAAAAGAAATAACCTGAAAGAGAAGAACAGTAGGAAACAGGACTTAATAAGGGAGATATGGATAAAAATTTGGTTAGTTTAAGGGAGGGGGGAGGGAAGGGTATACAAGGAACCTAGGAGATAAAGAGAAAGAAGGAGCTCAAGAGAGGTAGGCCCATAGAAGAAGGGTATTAGTAAGGGAGAAAGGGGGGAAATTAGGGCACTTAAGTGGGAAAACCATGATGAAGGCGTGAGACAATGCAAGAGATAAACAATGCCTAGCTAGTTTTGAAAACCAGAGAGAACCATATTACTCCTACAACCTACTGACAAATTATACACAGCAGATCAAGAAATATATGTCTAGGTAGGTTTATCTGAGAACAACTGGTCTTTGCCCAAGATTTATCTACATGACACACAGTAATTAAAAATACCAGACTGGTGGAACTAACCTTCTTGGATGTTTAACAGACATATTTTGAGGCCTATAATAATTTGGACAGAGGGACACAAAGGACACTTTTTGCTCCTTGCTCTCCTAGGTCGACTAGTTCCAGGTTACTATGAGCACCTCTCAAAATGTCTTATAATGGTGGTGGGACACCTGTCCTCTTGATCAAGGAGGCTGAGGAGACCCCACAAGGTGGCTCCCCAGGTGTCTGGGGCCCCAAGACTAGGAATGGCACAGGGCCCAAGCTAGGAGTAGAGAACAGCGGGGGAGATGGAAGGGTGAGGGCGGCTGGCGGAGTCAAGGCGCAGAGGACTGCATGGTAGACTTACCCCCAGAGAGGCCTGAGGGCGGGAGAGTCCCAATATAATTTTTAAGAGTCCATATGTATAGTTAAAGGCTGCTTAACAAGCAACAATGCCAGATAGGAGATACTTTCTTTTGAGTTGTTAGCCAGGGTGGCCCAAGGGACTCCCATTTAGTAACCCAGCATAGAACTGGGAAAATGAACAGCAGACCCCAATCTTATCTAAAGGAATATTGACAACTGATTACCGCTAGATGAGGAACAGCTGACCTTCCTAAAACAAAGACCTCTAGATGGGCTGACTAGATTCACCAGAAGGGCAAGTAATGGGGAAAGGCTGGGGGTGCCGACAACACAGCAGACAGTAGCAGGGATATCAGAGTATAAGGGCTCTAGTTGGGGGAGGGAGGCTATGGGAGGGTGCTGTCTGGGAAGTAGGTGTAAAAATAAATAAATTTTTTTAAACATTGAAAAAATAATTCTTCAAAGCATAAAATTTGCTCCTTAATAATTGGTGGATGTGAAAAACAGTACCACTGAAATCTACCTGATGACTTTATATCTATGCTCAGGTGCTAAGGAGCTCAGAAAGTAACTGACTGTGACTAGTAATAATCAGATATATAGAGATTAGAAATGCATGTGCATCTTAGTACCAATTGTATTAAAAATGAATTTTTCTATATGAAACTGTATTTTAATCATGAAATGGAGATCTTTTGTAAAGTTTAAAACCTCATATAATTTTATGTCTTATAGGGTTTATATGGAGCACAATATTGTATAACTGTAGTAATTCAACTATAAACCTAAAAATTCACAGCCAATTTGAAAGAGATGCATCTTAGCTCTGGAAATTGTTATTGAATATGTCAATGCTGTTGTAATGAAATGCTTTTTCTAATTATATGGTTATTAAATAAATCATTAAAACAAAAAATCCCCCGAATTTGCTAGGCCCAGATACTGCCCAGAAGGAAATCCCATCTCTGGTTCCATTGTAGTTCAGCAGATTACAGTCAATGTCTAGCCCACAGAGTAAAGATAGATATATGTCTGCAACTTCTGAGAAGTAGCCTTTAAAAGGTGTTGGGGGGGTATCATTTCCCTCCTTCTTTCCTTTTGTGACGGTCAGAATTCAGATATAATAAGCAGTGCTGGAGCAACCATTGGGAGCCCAGAGGTGTAAACAGTATAGCAGAGAGAGCAGGGGCTTGAGCCCCATGAGTTGAGGAACACAGAAGCCCTGGACCACTTACTAATGGGTTTCTATTTTGTTTGATTTCTTTCTGCTATTTATTTTTGTAATTGCTACTGAAACTAATGGATGCTTAATCCATAAGACTGTTTTGAGAATTCAATCGTATCACATACTCAGAGTACTTCAAGTTGTGTCTAGCACACGGGAATGCAGGTGCTTAGGACATGTCTCCTATTATTAGCAGGCTAAAGTACTGCATTAAAAAGTTGCCATCAGAATCAAGATAAAGTTATAAGTGAACATGCTTTGTAATCTGTGAGTCTGAAAATCACTGTGTAAATGTTGCTCTTCATCATTAAATTAGCACCAGGAGTTAGCCAACTGCCAGTGTACTCTGCTTAGATCCATCTGCTCAAACTGATTAAAAAGGAATACAAAGGGCTTGAGAGATGACTTAGAAGTGAAGAGCACTGACTGCACTTTCAGAGGACCCAGGTTCAATTCCTAGCACCCATGTGGTGGCTAACAACCATCTGTAACTCCAGTTCCAGGGGATCCAATGCCCTCTTCTCATCTCTTTGGACATTCCACGACATAGGCGCACTTACATATGTGCAGGCAATACACTCATACATATAAGATAAAAATAATTTAAAAAATTTTAAAAATTAAAATTGGGCACTTGGGAGGCAGAGGCACACAGATCTCTGGGAGTTCAAGGCCAGCCTGGTCTACATAGTAAGTTCCAGGCCCGCTAGAACTACAGAAAGACCCTGTCTCAAAAAGACAAAAAAAAAAAAAAAAAAAAAAAAAAAAAAAAAAAAAAAAACCAACCAAAGAAACAAACAAAAAAAAACCCCCCTAAAATTGGATACAGGCTTTTTTTTTTTTTTTTCTTCTCTAGGTTTACATAGCTTTACTCAGTTATGTGCCTATGGGACTGTCATCACTTTGATTAGCTCTAAACCTAAGATAAACCACTGTTCTGAGTGGTGTAAAGAACAGTATTAGAACCTGATGAGAAACAGTATTAGAACCTGATGAGACTGTAGCATCTTTCTTCATTTACCCTACTTAAAAAGTTCACTAGTACAGATTGGCAAGATGGCTCAGGGGGAGTGAAACTTGCTGCCAAGTTTGATGACCTGAGTTCAGTTCCAGGAACTCATATGGTAGCAGGAGAGAACTGACTTTTCCTAGCTATCATCTAACTCATGTATTATGTCACATGCATGCCCCCAATAAATACATAAATATAAAAAATAAGTTTGTTATTACAAAAATTAAGTGTTTATAATTAAAATAAATCACAATTATAAAAGCTTGAATAAAATGAACTCCAACCCCAACAAGTCAATGAAGAATTCATTACATGTATTTTTAAATACACACACACACACACACACACACACATATATACATATATGTATAATGGGTGAAGGGAGAGAAATGATTCTTTGAGAAAGTTCAAAGCTGTAGGAGAGAAATTACTAAGTTACAGCTTTTTGTTTTGTTTTCCAAATTAAAATATTTCCTGGATATTTTTCAGGGTAAGTAGACATGTAAGTAAATATTCATACATCTCAGTTTTACATCTTCAAGGAAGGCATTGATACATGTCTACTATTTTATAACAGTTACATGAAATTATTGCAAAACCAGCAAGAGTTTCCTTAAAATAAAATAGTAGTAGTTAATGACTTCATATCATTAGGTAATTCAGAAAAACGCTTAGCAAAACCTCTGGCACACAATAAATGATTAACAAATAAACAATAATCACCACGATATCATAATGATGGTAAAAGTGACTGTCTCTTTGAGATCAGGGTCAATATACTTCTATTTCTAGAGTAGTGCTTCATGTCTACGGCCATACTACCCTGAATGTGCCCGATCTCATCTAGAGAAGTGCTTTATTATGTATTGTATATTAATTTCTATATGTAATAGTCTCCATTGTATGCATTTCACATTAAGCCCCTCCTCCCCCACTTGGGCTGTGTCATGTGGTGCAAGTGGCTGCTATGTTCTAGGCTTTAGTTTGTTCAACTTGGGTTGGTTCCCTCCTGGATCTTCCCAACCCATGATTTTGATCAGCATCAGAACTAAATAAAAATTATTGATCATTCTGTCATCTGTTAAAAGAGGAAAAAATGTATTTGGCTTCAATAGCATTTGAGAACCTAATAAGTGGAGCTTATCTAAGGAGAGATGTCTGCTGGGTGGGACTCACCTCAAGCTAGTATAAGGATCTGAATAGCAACCAGGCAGTTAGTTGTGCAGCCTTCCTTGTGGAGAGGAATCACAGGGTGTGGCATTGTAGAGAGCCCTTAGGAGCAGTTGAAGAAAGTGTCTGAGATCCCAGGAAAGGAAGGAAATGGTGGCTAAGGATTTTGTGGCAGAGGAAGGATTGTGTCAGGATTTCTCACCTACAAAGAGGCAGATGGTAAGTCTACCTTGGTAGACAGTGGCCTTCTCCTTGAAAATCAGATTATTTTGCCATTGCCAAAACATCTTAAGTGCAATTATAGCAGAGATTGAAAAAAGACTGATTAAGAAATAAATGAAATTGATTTTTGAAATGCAAACACGCTACTCTGCCTTCAGTATGAACCCAGGCAAATGATGTTAAAATAAATGAACACATTACTTTCTTCCTAAACTGTAGTGTCCAAGAATTTACATGCATATAAAGCTAGCCATGACAGTGCACACCTTGTCACCTTGTCATTTGCCAGGAAGCTACTGCTTTCTTTTGAAGTTGGTAGCTTGAATTATCATAATTGGGTGAGAAATAACACTGGCCTCAGGACCATTGTCTACATTTTTCCAGTTCTGCACAAAGAGATCTGTGAGCTTGAAATTCATCTCTTGCATCTCCAGAAAATCCCTGTGTGTTGAAATAACACCTTTCTGCAATGCATCAACCAGGGGCTAGGTGCCTTTTGGTAATTTGAACAAAGACCTTGCTGGTGGAGTCTTCCCTTAGCTGGCTGAGTCAAGTGTCTTCCAGTACCACCTGTTAACAATGTGGCATTCTCAGCATTGTAGATGCATAGAATCAAGGAAGTTTGGACCATTTAAATACCAGAAAAATTGCTGCTTCCAATATATCTTATTTATTAGAGAATTTATGCAAAGAAAAATCATTTTGCCCAAGTTAAATAGGTATAATCTTTTATTAAATATTACAATATAATCATTAATGAGTTTTCATAGACCTAATTTTCCTAATAAATCAATTTAAAAAAGAAAAAGTAGGGAAGAAGGAAGGGAGACAACTTTAATAAAAGTTTCTAGCTTGTCATAGGGTCTCATACCTATAAGCCAAGCACTTGAGAGGGAGATGCAGGAGGGTCACTGCAAGTTCAAGGCCAGAATGGTTTATTTAGTGAGTTCTAGGCTAGCCAGCACTATATGAGAGACCCTTTCTCAAGAAGAAAAAAGTTCCTGGGGTGCTGGAGAGATGGCTCAGCAGTTAAGAGCACTGGATGCTCTTGCAGAGGACCCAGGTTCAAATCCCAGAACCCACATGGTAGCTAACAACTGTACATAAGTCCAGCTCCAGGGGGTTCAACACCCTCTTCTGACCTCTGTGGGTATTGCATGACAAGAGAGCACTTACACACATGCAGGCAATACACTCATACACATAGAATAAAAATAATGAAAATAAAATATTCAAAAAAATTCTGGGGATTTTCTTTCCTTGATTCCTTACCTCTTCACAAAGTTTAATTTGGTGGCTTTAAAACCAACATAGGAAACGTGCAAATAAATTGTTCTAGGCTGCTTTCAATTGCTATGACAAAAACACTCTGACCAATACCAACTTGGGGAGGAAAGGGTTTATTTGTCCTACATCTCCCAGGTAACAGTTCATCAGGGAGCCCAAGGTAAGAACTCAGGGCAGGAATCTGGAGGCAGGAGCTGGAGCACAGGCCATGGAGGTATGCTGCTTACTGACTAGCTCACCTGACCCGTGCTCAGCCTGCTTTCTTATATAATACAGAACAACCTGCCCAGGGGTGGCACTGTCCACTGTAGGCTGGGCTCTCCCACATCACTCAACAAGCAAGAAAATACCCCACAGACAAGGCCACAGGTCAGTCCAATGGAAGAAACTCCTCAATTGAGGCTCCCTCAACCCATGTGTGTCAAGTTGACAACTAAAGCTATCCAACACAGAAATACTCCTGGAAGATTTTAGGAAAGTGACAAAAAACAGGTACTTATCAAGTCTGAGAGATTAAATAAGATTTCTGAGCACCTGTTACTGTTAAGGTCTAGGCACATTTTCATGAATGGGTGCTGTGAATGCATAGCACTGGAAAAGATCTAGGTAAGACAAATCATCTATATTCATCTTCAAGTAAAGCTTTTTCTAATTCTCCCAAATGGTAACAAGGGGGATGACTACAGTATCCTAATGCAGTTTCCACCTATTGCACTCAATTTTAATGTGAATGTATACCTATCGAGTCCCTGCACATGTCAGGCAGAAGAGAAGGAATACCTGTAAATGTCCGTAAACTCCACTGAAAGTTTACACAGTTGGTTTTATAGTAAATAAAGACTCTTGTTAGATATACTACAATAATTTTACATAAACACAAAACCAGAGAGGGGGGGGAGAGAGAGAAACTACCTCTCTTTCAGCAATTAAGTTGTGAAACTATTATTCAAACTTGCATTTAGCAGTCCTCGCTATCTAAAATTTCCTGAAAAATCTATACATTTATCTATTGTTATTATTGGTGTGTGTGTGTGTGTGTGTGTGTGTGTGTGTGTGTGTGTGCACGCTATGATGCCTATGTGAAGGTAAGAGGACAACTTGCAGGAGTCAGTTCACTCCTTCCACTGGAGTATCTGAGACCTGAACTTGTGTAGCAAGCATTTTTACCTACTGAGCCATCTCACTGACCCCTAATTTTTAATTTTAGGTAACATTTTAAGCCCAAGGAAGCTTAACAGGCAACCATTGTTACTTATCCCCATCTTTCTATATTTCAAAAAAACCCAGTGGATATGATGTTTAGTAAAACAGATTTAAGTTTTGGGAAAAGATGCAGAAAGGCAATTCATAGAATTCCAGGTGGTTGAAAAGTATATGGTAGCATTAAACCTTACTAGTAATCAAAGAGGTGTAAGTTAAAATGAGATAGCCTTTTATATTCCTTGAGCTTGTAAACATTAAATCTTTCAGAATACCAAAATGGTGGTTGAGACTGCAAGACTTGAGAATTTTGGTACAAGTTTAGTAGGCATCTTAAATAATGAAGTCAGTTTGAAATATTTGGAAAAAATTGGTCTCTGTTCCCTAGACCCAGTCATGGGGTCTACTGTGTACTTTTTAGGAGGTGGGAGCTAGTGACAGACAAGATCTACTGTCAGGAGAATGGGTGAGTAGAAGGTATTGGGTGCATACTATGGAATATGGACTGTGTAGACACAATGAGTTAGGACAACACATTCTTAGTGTTAAAAGAATAAAAAGTTTGCCAGAGAATGGATCTATTGCATAATATATAATTTAAATTATCCATGCACAGATCCTGCTTAGCTAGTCAGAATCCACCCACTCAGTCACTATCTTCCTACTCTGAGATTAGGCCAGGAGCCTACTGTTCCAGGGCTCCCATCTAACCTACTTAGTTAGCCGGAGTCTGCCCACTTGGTTGCCATATTCCTGCTCCAGGAGTAGGCCTGTTCTTGCTGTTGGAGAGCTCTCAACTATCCTGGCCAAGAACCAGCTGCTGGTAAGATCCAAGACACCCTACTGAGCCCATCAGATACCCACCCACTCGATCTTCTGGCTCTGGAACTAGGTCTGGAGAGCTCTACTGCAGCTACAGACTAACCTAGTCAGGTATCTAGAACCAACCCACCCCAACTCCACACTCACAGTCCTAATTGTGATTGCTCACCTTCCCACCAGATAAGCCTGGAACCATCCAGTCCCTTCAATAAAAAATTAAAGATAAGAATGAGAACCTGAAACACAGACCAACTAACTATTCATATTTGATCAGAAAGCAACCAACTGCCAATAAAAACAGAACCAAACTTCAACTCAACAAAGGCAGGCCAGAATTTCAGGTCAGATGTGCAACCAACAAAAGAAGTCCATACACCCAGGTTATGACGCAAAAACACAAACAATATGAAAACCCAAAATATAAAAGGTCCCACCAAATCCCACCAGTCCTATAGAAGTGTTCTACAATGAGAACTACACAGAGGAACCTCAGGACACAAGATTTAAAAGAACAAACATAAACATGATGAAAGAAATCAAGGATTTTAAAGAACACTCAAACAACTCAAAAAATTCAAAGAGAATAAGGATAAACTCCTGACTGAAGCTCAAGAAAATAAATATATATGGCTGAATGAAATGACAAAGACAGTTCAGGATTTGAAAAATGAGTTCACAAAAGAGATAGAAATATTGAAGAAAACACAAACTGAAATGAAGATGGAATTGAAAAACTCGTAAGTCAATTTGAAATGACAGGAAGAAGTCTCACCAGCAGAATGAATCAAATAGAAAATAGACTAGGAAGATAACTGGGGTGGAGAGATGGCTCAGTGGTTAAGAGCACTGCCTGCTCTTGCAGAGGACCAGGGTTCAGTTCCCAGCACCAACATGATGATTAACAATCATCTGTAACTCAAATTCCAGGGGGTATGATATACTTTTCTGACCTCTGTGGGCACTGCACAACATGAAAGCACTTACATTCATGCAGGCAATATATTCATACACATAAAATATTCTTGCAGCCAACCTGGGCTCGAATTCCAGCACCCACATGGCAGCTAACAACTGTCTGTAACTCCAGTTCCAGAGGATCCAACAGCCTCTTCTGTCTTCCACAGGCATTGCACGATATGGGTGCACTTACCTACATGTGGACAATACATGCATACACATAAAATAAAAAATAATAAAAATAATATATATTTTTAAATTTCTTATTGAATTTTTTGTGTATTTCATATAGAACAGCTCAAACAATCTTAACCATTTTTACATCCCCCGCCTCCACCAGCACACTCCCACAGCTCCACCCCGCAACTGGAGCCCATATACTCTGCCAAGTATACTGGGTTGTCCGTATCCCCAGTTGTTCCCCAGTGCAAGTGCGTCCACTAAGTCTAGTCAGCCTATCTAGAGTCCCTTGTTTTAGGAAGATCAGCTCTTCTTCATCTAGCAGCAATCAGTTGCCAACATTCCTTTAGATAAGATTGGGGTCTGCTGTTCATTTTCCCAGTTCTATGCTGGGTTTTTGTCTGCCTGTTTGCATGGGACTTGTATATGCTGACACCATTGCCATAGAATCATATGAGCAGGTTCCCAGGAGCTTGTAAGACTCTGTTTCCCTATGGTCATGTCCCTCCTCCCTGGCTCTTACAATCTTTCTGCCCCTTCTTCCACAATGGTCTCTGAGTCTTGGGTGGGAGAAGTTTAATAAAGGGATCCCATCCAAGGACCAGCATTCAGCAGATGCTTGATCATTACACTTTGGCTATTTATGACCTTTTGTGTTCCTGGCTCATTCTGCATGAGGAAGCTTCATTATTGAGAACTGAGAGATTCATTGGTGTCCTTTTCATTATACCTGTTGTATCTTCCATGAGCCATACGTGTAGAAATTGCATTGTAGATGTATCACATAGGCCTGGGCAATTCATAGACAATGTCCATGTGTGACCAGTTGTGGTACTTGGTAGTAGTCTCTGACTGGTGCAAAATGAGCTTCTTTGATGAGTGGTGACTGGGATATTTGTCTGTAAACATAAGGATATTCATTTTGCACATATTAAGAAAACACATTAGTCTTAGGGTTTTCTCCAATATCAATGACCACTCCAATCATGTGTATTAAGCTATGCTTACATTACCACACCTGAATTTCCTCCCTTTGAATGGGCGTTTAGTCAAATTAGGTAGCTGTTTATTGCACCCAAGACAAGAGTGCCACTACTTCACCAATGATGTATACTGTGCTGGCCACTGATGGTGTTGGACCATCCATTGATGTTTTCCCTTTGTATCTTCATAGTGCTCTCCAAAGCTATGAGAGCTAGCCTTCAGTGGAAGTGGTTGCAGGTCAGTTGCAGCTCTATTGCTCCAAATCCTGTGTCCAAAGTATGCTCTGTCTTTGGCAGTAGGGTCTTACCTTTAAGTTCTGGGAGGCCATCAAGGGCTGTGGCAATAGCCTGAGTACTGGAAACTTAATATTAAGTGAAGTAACACAGACTCAGAAAAACAAATGATGTATGTTCGCCCTCATATGTGGATCCTAGCACCAAATCCTTATGTGAGTATGTATCCAGACATAACTATAGGAACCAGGATAATGAAAAAGAACCAAGGAGGTAAAGGAAAAGAAAGAACCTTAGAGAGAAGAACAGTAGGAAACAGGTGTTACTAAGGGAGAAATGGGTAAAAATGGGATTATTTAAATGGGAAGCAGGAGGGAGGGTTATACAAGGAATCTTGGGGATAAAGGGAAAGAAAGAACTCAAGAGATGTGAGATCCTAGGTGATGGGTATTATCAAGAGAGAAATGGGGAAAATGGGTTCACTTTAAATGGGGAAACCATGGAAGAAGGGTTAGACAGTGAGAGAGAGCAGAGAGATAAATAAGGCCTAGCTAGTTTCAAAAAACCAGAGGGAACCATATCAGTCCAACAGTTTACTAACATTATACATACCTTATCTCTACATGAGTCCATGTTTATAGCTAAAAGCTACATAAAAAGAAACAGTGCCAGACAGGAAATACCTTCCTTTGAGTTGTTCACCAGGGTAGTCCAAGAGACTCCAAAAATTTTAAAAATGTATTTTTAAAAAAGATTGAAAGATAAAGTTGGAGAATTGGCTCCCTCAAGCAAAGAATATTAATACAAAGGAATGGAATATGCAGAAATGTGGGACACCATGAAAAGACCAAATCTATACATTATCGGTATAGAGGAAAGAGAAGAATCTCAGGTCAATGGCATTGACCAGGTGCCCAATAGTATTATAGAAGAAAACTTCCCTAAAGTAAGGAAAGACATGCCCATACAGTTACAAGAAGCACACAGGACAAAACTTAGACAGGACCAGAAAAGAAACTCCTCACAGCATATCCTAGTAAACACACTAAATGTATGGAATGAAGAGGTACTGAAAGCTTGAAGAGAAAAACAAGTTACTTCTAAAAGGAAGCTGTATTAGTCAGGGTTCTCCAAAGAAACAGAACTGGTAAAATGAATATGTATGTATAGAGATTTATCAGCTTAGCTCACAGGGTAGAGTCTGAGTAGTCCAAGAATGGCTACACCTCACTGGAGAGGCTGAGAATCTGTAGTCGCTCAGTCCACAAGCCTGGATGTCTCAGTAGTCCCAATCTGGCACTGAAGGCCTAGAGGATTCCTGGAGATCTGCTAGTCTGCAGTCTATGTTGGAATCTGAAGAAGTTGGTTCAATATCAGTGAAGGAATGCCACAGCAGCAAGATGCACTCACCAGTGAGAGAAGGCAGGCAGGGCAAAAACAAAAGCTCTCTTCTGTTACTGCCTTTTACATGGGCTGCCTTCAGAAGGCAATGTTCACATTTCGAATCCCAGATCCAGTCAAGTTGACACCCAGGATTAGCCATCACAAGTCCACGCCTTGTGAACTTGACACCCAATAACATCTAAGTCATGCTTAATTTTCAAATGAAAACAATGTTGAGATCATAATTTCACCTAACATGATATAACTATCCCATCATACAATGGCCAACACATTATATATCTTAGAGTAGGTGATAAGGTCTTCGAGGAATGCTTAGTCCTTTAGTGTCTCATAACCCAATATAATCATATAGCTTCACAACACTTAACCACTTAACATGTCTCAATTATACATTCAAAAAAGAATAACTCAAGTATCTGCTTAACATATGTGTATACACGCACAAGCCTATTCTTAACCAAATAGGACAAAAATACTCATGTCAGTTACAATCCATGTTTCTGCAACTGGTCATGTGGTCTAAGTTGGTATTTGTAACTACCTTCCTCTATGACCCATTCTGTATTTCCTCCACCATCAGCAAGCACCTCTACAGGTCTTTCCTGGAGGAGTGACCCATACTTTCATCCCTGAAGGGTCTCAGCCATTTGTTGTCCTATCTGGATTGTGTTGTTACAGTTTCCCATTGACCTTAATCACAGGACACGGTAACACCAAAAGTCGTCCTAAGGAATCTCCTGCCTTCCAGATATAATCTTCATTACATCCATTGTGGAGAACCAGTCCAATTTCCCACTGGTAGTCTGGGTCAATCACCCCTCCTAATACTGTTATCCCTTTATTAGCCTGCTGACTTAAAGGCATCAGAGGCCCAAAGTGTCCAGGGGGAAGCCTTGGCTTCCAGTTCAACAGAATATTTGCTGTCTTTTCTGGCAGAAGCACTCCCTCCTCTGGAACCAAAACACCCAAGCCAGTAGAGTGCAAAGTCAAGGGTACAGGAAGCAAAAATTTTCCTAGTGGGTCACCAGGGATGATAGTGAATGGAATCATTCCCACTTTCACCCCTTGATTCCTGGACCCGTGGATCCTGGCTATAGGAGATACTGTACCATATATTGGACACTGATTCAAAGCATACACTGCCTTCTGGAGGACCCTGCCCCAGCCCTCCAGGCTATTGCCACCTAACTGGTGCTGTGTGTCTTTAAGAGACCATTACATCATTCTATCAAGCCAGCTGCTTCAGGATGGTGGGGAACATGGTAAGACCAGTGGATTCCATGACCATGGGCCCACTGTCACACTTCTTTGGCTGTGAAATATGTTCCTTGCTCAGAAGCAATGCCGTGCCGAATACCATGATGGTGGATAAGGCATTCTGTAAGTCCCTGGATAGTAGTTTTGGCAGAAGCATTATGTGCAGGAAAGGCAAATACATAACCAGAATAAGTGTCTGTTCCTATAAGTACAAAACACTGTCCCCTCCAAGATGGAAGTGGTTCAATGTAGTCAACCACCCACCAGGTTGCAGGCTGTTCGCCACGGGGAAGAGTGCCACATCAGGGGCTCAGTGTTGGTCTCTGCTGTTGGCAGATCTGGCACTCAGCAGCAGCTGTAGACAGGTCAGCTTCCGTGAGTAGGCATCCATGCTGTCAAGCCCATGCATAACCTCCATCTCTGCCACCATGGCCACTTTGTTCATGGGCCCATTGAGCAATGACAGGGATAGCTGAAGAAAGAGGCTGACAATCCACAGAGTGGGTTATCTGATCTACTTGATTATTGAATTCATCTGCTGAAGTCAGTTTTTGATGAGCATTTACATGAGACACAAATATGTTCACATCCTTTGCCCATTTGGAGAGATCTATTCACATGCTTCTTCCCCAAATGTCTTTCTTGCCAATTTTCCGATCATGTTCCTTCCAAGTCCCTGACCATCCAGCCAAACCATTGGCTACAGCCCACAAATCAGTATATAATCGCACTTCTGGCCATTTCTCCTTCCAAGAAAAATGCACAACTATGTGCACTACCAGAAGTTCTGCTCACTGTGAAGACTTTCCTTCCCCAGTGTCCTTCAGGGTTGTTCCAGAAATTGGCTGTAATGCTGCAGCTGTCCACTTCTGAGTAGTGCCTGCATAGCATGCAGAACCATCTGTAAACCAAGCCCTAGTCTTCTCTTCATAGTCAATTGATCATAGAGCACACCCCATGAAGCCATAGGTGCATGCTTGAGAACAGAAGGCATTGTAACTGGAGTAGGAACGATAGGAATTTGGGCAACTTCTTCATGTAACTTGCTTGTGCCCTCTGGGCCTGCTCGAGCTCGATCACGTATGTACCACTTCCATTTGATAATGGATTGTTGCTGTGCATGGCCTACTTTAAGACTTGGGGGGGGTCAGATAACACCCAGTGATGGGCAGCTCTAGTCACATGGTGACTTAGTGGCCCATTGTCAGACGTTCAGTTTCCACTAAGGCCCAATAGCAGGCTAAGAGCTGTCTCTCAAAGGGAGAATAGTTGTCCGCAGAAAAAGGCAAAGCCTTACTCCAAAATCGCAGTGGCCTCTGCTGTGATTCCCCTATGGGGGCCTGCCAGAGACTCCAAACAGCATCTTTATCTGCCACTAATACCTCAAGCACCATCTGGTCTGCTGGATCATATGGCTCAAGAGGCAGAGCAGCTTGTACAGCAGCCTGGACCTGTTGAAGGGCCCTTTCCTGTTCCAGGCCCCACTCTAAGGTAGCTGCCTTCCGAGTCACTCAATATATGGGTCATAGGAATGTGCTGCCTCCAGAATCTAAACAGGCCCACCAAGCATTGTGCTTCTTTCTTGGTGGAGAGAGATGTTGGGAGCTATTAATCCATTGTTCTTGGTGGAGGGAGGGGCCAAATGCAACAACTTATTCTTCACTTTAGAAGTAATGTCACTGCATGCTCCACACCACAGAACTCCTAGAAATTTCACTGAGGAAGAAGTCCC
Organism: Nannospalax galili; assembly: GCF_000622305.1. NCBI lineage: Eukaryota > Metazoa > Chordata > Mammalia > Rodentia > Spalacidae > Nannospalax > Nannospalax galili. The sequence goes on along the minus strand of NW_008336076.1, from coordinate 674,606 downwards.
TTGAATTTTGGTTGGATTTATTTCCCATCCTTTCATGCTTGACCCTCAGATACAGGTGGGAAAAACAGCTGTTGAAGCTAATTGAGTTAATCAAATGGTGGCTATCTCTGATGTTCTATTGTATCAATCAGCATAACATCATCAATATAGTGGTCCAGTGTGATATTTTGTGGAAGTCAGGCAATCAAGATCCCTTTAAACCAAATTATGGCACATTCAATCCTCACTCCCCCTTTCAGGTACTGTCCATCTTGGCCGGCTGGCATCAGCAGGGAGGGGCCAAATGCAACAACTTATTCTTCACCTTAGAAGGAATGTCTCTGCATGCTCCACAACACTGAACTCCTAGAAATTTCACTGAGGTAGAAGGCCCTTGAATTTTGGTTGGATTTATTTCCCATCCTCTCATGCGCATATGCTTAACCAACAAGTCCAGACTGTCGGCTACCTCCGGCTCACTGGATCCAATCAGCATAACATCATCAATATAGTGGACCAGTGTGATATTTTGTGGAAGAGTCAGGCAATCAAGTTCCCTTTGAACTAAGTTATGGCACAATGCTGGAGAGTTAATATACCCTTGAGGCAGGACAGGAAAGGTATACTGTTGGCCTTGCCAGCTGAAAGAAAATCACTTCTTGTGGTCCTTATGAACTGGTATCAAGAAGAAAGCATTTGCCAAATCAATAGCTGCATACCAGGTACCAGGAGATGTATTAATCTGTAAGGAAACCATATCTGGTACAGCAGATGCAATTAGAGTCACTACTTGATTAAGTTTTCAATAGTCAACTGTCATTCTCCATGACCCATCTGTCTTCTGCCCCGGCCAAATAGGAGAGTTAAAGGGAGATGTGGTGGGAATCACCACCCCTGCATCTTTCAAATCCTTGATTGTAGCACTAATTTCTGCAATCCCTCTAGGGATGCGATACTGGTTTGGTTTCACTATTTTTCCTGGCAGAGGCAATTCCAGTGGTTTCCATTTGGCCTTTCCAACCATAATAGCCCTCACTCCACAGGTCAGGGAACCAATGTGGGGATTCTGCCAATTCCTAAGTATATCTATCCCAATTATACATTCTGGTTCTGGGGAAATAACTACAGGATGAGTTTGGGGACCCACTGAACACACTGTCACTCAGACTTCAGCCAAAACTCCATTTATCACCTAACCTCCATAAGCCCCTACTTTAACTAGAGGGCCACAATGCTTTTTAGAGTCTCCAAGAATCAGTGTCAATTCAGAACCAGTATCCAATAGGCCATGGAGTGTCTGATTATTTCCTTTCCCCCAATGTACAGTTACTCTAGTAAAAGGCCACAGGTCCCTCTGGGGAAGGATGGGTGAGAGGTGAACAGCATAACTCTTTGGTACTGTGACAAAGTCCTTTCTCAAGGGCACACAGCCTTCCCTTCATTCAAGGGGTTCTGGGTCTGTAAACTGTCTCAAGTCTGGAAATTGATTGACTGAGTGAGATTCTCTATTGCTATGATCCAATACTGACTTCCTGTCATTCGTCCTAGAGCTTTTCTGCTTAAACAGATCAAATAAAAACTTAGTGGGCTTCTTATGTATGTGGTCCCTGGAAATACCATGATTGATTAGCCAGTACCACAGGTCCATTCGAGTCCTTCCATTGTAGGTATTTGTGCTGGATAGCTTTAATGTCAACTTGATACATCTGGGTTGAGAGAGCCTCAGTTGGGGAATTGCGTTCATTGGACTGGCCTGTGGCCATGTCCATGAGGCACATTCTTGATTGTTGAGTAATGTGGGTGGTGAGACCCCTGGGCAGGTGGGCCTGTGTTGCATAAGAAAGCAGGCTGAGCAGGGTCCAGGGGAGCAAGCTGGTAAGCAGTGTTCCTCCATGGTCTGTGCTCTAGCCCCTGCCTCCAGGTTCCTTCCCTGAGCTCCTACCTTGGGCTCTCTGATAAACTGTGACCCAGGATATGTAAGATAAAATAAATCCTTTCCTCCCCAAGTTGGTAATGGTCAGAGTGTTTTATCACAGCAATGGAGAGACAAACTAGGACAATATTGTTTTGCCTTTGCTGCCCATAATAAGTATGCTCACCTTGTCTTTGGTAATTCAATACTGCCACCTGACCCCTATTCCTAGGTCCTGTTATACCTATTATATTTACATTTAATTTAATTTACATTTAATTACATTTAATATTTACATTTAACTTAATTCGAGCATACCAATTTGCCTCAGCCTTACAATCCCTTCATCAACACAAAGCCAAGGGATATCAGGTATTTCCAGCTCTCTGTCAGTAGGCCATCTTTTGATAAATACCTCAGCCAACCAATCAAATAAACTTTTAACACCAGTCAGGTGGCCCATGTCAATAAACTCAGCCTGATTCAATTTTATGTTCCTTCCACCATTATCCCATACCCTTAAAATCCATTCCCAGGCATATTCATTAGACTTCTGCTTGAAAGAATTAGCAAATTCACTAAGTTCTTTGGTGGTGTAGCGCACCTCCTCATGAACCACACTTTCTATAAAACTCTCCTCTAGGGGCCTGCTTAGCTTTGAGTCTGATTATAGGTCTAGAGGCAACAATAACTGGGCCCTGAGGGACATCAGCTTTGTCTTGCTGAATGGGGTTAGCTTCCTCAATGGCATTAGTTGCCTAGGGCAAGGGTGGGGAGGGTTGGTCTGCTGAGGGTGGGGCGATTAGTTCATCAGGTGAATCAAATTCCTCAGAGTCTGAGGAGTCTAAATCCTCAGCCTCCTCAGGGTTCTCCCACACATCTCCAACCCACATGTCAGGATTCCAATCTTTTCCTACCAAAGTCCTCACCTTTACTGCTGACAGCCTTGGAGGCTGGGAATTAAATTTGCATCGTAGGTCAGCCAAACATATAATAAGGGCTTCAGCTTGATATTCTGTGGCTTTAGCTCTCTGGCTGAAGGAGAGAAGATTCTCTTCCAAGGCACACTTGGAAACATTTAAACTGTTGATTCGAATCTGGAGCCTGTCAATTTTATCATTAAGCTCATTGTTTATCTTCACCACTTTATCCAGAGATGCTAGAAGTATCCAGCCAGCATCATTATTTTTCTTATTTTTCCACAAATTGTTAAATGTTTTATATATAG